>NC_137025.1:5755000-5770000 GCF_032717465.1 Coenobita brevimanus | reverse complement strand
CAAGGACAAGACAAATTTACCTGTCTCTCACCTGTAGCCCATTCTCAGGTAACACGGCCACCTTGACGGCGTTTATCGATCTGTCTGTCTGTCTATCTATAAATGTCCTTCTCTGCTTATTGTGTTTATCTGTCAATCAATGTCTATATCTATGAGTCCCTGTAAACCCTCTTCACGACTCTCTCTCTCTCATTCAACCCACCCTTCTCCAGACTGTGGAAAGAGGGTTAGGGTAATGATGGTGATGGGGTGGAAATGAGGGAGTCTGCAGGTGGAGACGAATTCAATTACACACACCTGTCACTCCTCAAATATCCGAAATGCAGTTGCGATGGCCACCTTTTTTTTTTTTTTTTTTTATCCAGGAGGGTCTAGGTTATATTACATTAAGTTAGGTTAGGCCGTTAGGTTTAGGGTAAATAAATGAAGACTGATTATCCTGGGAAAAGAAAATTTAGTGTGAGGTGTTGAAATGGCGAACATTCAGAAAGACATTAATCAGCCACCTCATTCACACTAACACATCTCCACCACTCACATCACCACCACACCTTAACCCTAGCTTCAGTGTTATCATCATCATCATCATCAACATCAAACATCATCACCCATTATCAGCATTACTACCATCACCATCATCATCAACATCAACATCATCACAACCCTATTCTTATCGTAAGTGGTTAGGGTAGAATCCAGAACTACTTAAGTGGAAAAACATGACTCAAGAATTACCATCAGAGTGTCCAGAGAATTAATGACTAAAGACCTCAAGAAAATAATCATCCAGGACTTCCCGATTCTCAAGTTGCTCTCCCCCCACTCTTTGTGTGTGTGTGTGTGTGTGTGTGTGTGTGTGTGTGTGTGTGTGTGTGTGTGTGTGTGTGTGTGTGGTTGTGTGTGTGTGTGTGTGTGTGAAGAGCTGATGTAACCCATTCCATTGCTAACTTAACGTAAAAACGAATCTAATCTAATTTTTCTTTTTTTTCTTTTTATTTTATTTTATTTTATTTTATTTTTTTATTATTATTTTTTTTGGCTGGGACGCTTATATGGTGCAGTCTCGTTTCCTACACTATTTATTGGTGGTAATGGGATATGAAAAATACCAGGTGAGAGAGAGAGAGAGAGAGAGAGAGAGAGGGAGGGGGGGGAATTACGTGTGAGTGTATTGTGTATGTGTAACCTAGAGGGTGGGATTATGGTATTACAATATCCCGCCAGCTCATCTCCCATTCCTTACCTCCCCATCTTACATTTCTCCCCTTTTCTTCTCCCTTTTCCTACATTACTTCATTCCCCTTCCTCTTCTTCCTCTTCCATGTACTTCTACTCTCCCTTCCATTCTTCTCCTTCCTCTCCCTTCTCCCCACTTACCTCCCTCCCCACTCTTCTTCCCTCTTCCCATCTTCCTTCCCTCTCTTTACCCCCAAATCTCCCTTTCCCTACCCTCTTCTCCTTCTCCCTTCTCCCCAGTTCCCTCTCTACTCTCTTACCCTCCCGTCTCCCTTCCCTCCCTTTCCCTACCATCTTCCCTACCTTCTTCTCCCCCTCCCCCCTCCGCGTGGTGACATCTGGTGACCGTATAGGGAGGATGACTACCCTCTATACCTTTATATGGGACCTCTCATTCCACACCCACCCATTTTAATCCCCTGCCTCTATTTCTGCACTCTCATCTTATCTAATCCTAAACACCATTTTTTTTTTTTCTTTCATTGTTCAAGACCCATGGATTTTTTAAAAGTCACTACTATCGATTGTGTAGTTTGCTTTACTTTTTCCTATATTATGTACTATTATTAAAGTTCAGAATTATACTTGTGGCTTCATATACTGACTATTTTTTACTATCCTATTCTAAGCATTCCTCTTCTTTGTTTCAGTCCGTCTCATGTCACCTCAATATACATACACTTCTATCCCTCTTCTATCTCTCTTCTTCTACAGTCTACTTTATCCTTCTATCTTTAACTACTCTCTGACATGTACTCTATTTCTTCATCATTCTACCTATTGACATTCCTCTCTTTCCTCCTTCCAGTCTATCCAGGTCACTCTCTTTTTCATCTTCTCACTGTCCTTTCATTTCGTCAATGGTCTTCTTCTTTCATCCACTCCACTCTTCCATTTCAAGTCCCACTCTGATGATTATATCTCTCCTCTATCCATATAAAAAAAAAAAAATAACAACAACCATGAACAACACACTAACTCCAAATAAACACACTAAAATAAACAGGAAATCACACCACCACATAACACGCTCACATCACAAAACAAACACATCATACATACTAAAAAAACACAGCATACACACACACATAACCACACTAACACCATATAAACACTCAAAACATACCAAACATTTACACCACATTACACACTCACATCACACAACAAAAACATTTCCACCACATCACATAAACACACAGGTATCTCATCATCTCAGTACAGAACAAGGAGTCATTTTCCATACTTTCCTGCTCCCCTCCTCCCCACCCCTCTTCCTTCCCGACTCATCACCCTCACCTCCCTCCCTCCCCACTCCCCATTGCCCCTCCCTCCCTCTCATCTACCTATTCCCCTTCCCTCCTTCTCCCCATCCTCGGTAGTATAGTGGTTAGTATCCCCATCTGTCACGCGGGAGACCGGGGTTCGATTCACGCCGGGGAGGACTAACATTTTTTGAGGATTTGGTCGGTGGGGGACCAATCAAATCCTCCTTGGTGGGGGGGAGGGCTTTGTGAGGGGTGGGGGAGCCTACTACTTTACAGTCCTTGTCCTTGACTTAGAACAGTAACGTTAATTATGGCAAACAACCTCAAAACGCGAATAGGTCTGTTGTCATTTTCTTTGCACTCCTTTGTAATCTCTTCCTCCCTGTCACATACCTTTAGTCTCTCTCTCTCTCTCTCTCTCTCTCTCTCTCCCCTACCCCCCTCCGCGCCGCCTCCACCGTATGAATATTAACGAAACACCTCATTAGGCTCAGGAATACGTAATTACACCGACTTTCTGGAAACCGTAAACACAGGCTGATGGCTTTATTGGAGGCAGCTTCGCATTTCCTATTTGCATACCGAAATAGGGAGGCAAAAATAGGATGCATTACTTAGCCTGGAGATCTTTGGTTTGTGTGAGTGAAATTTGCTACGTATTGGGTGTCGTATTACTGCTGACTTTAACTTATTTTTGCGTAGCAGTCATTGGGAAAAATGTGATGATGATGATGATTGACTGACTGACTGACTGATTGATGATGATGATTATTATTATTCATTATCATCAATATTTTCATCTCTTACTTCTGTCGCCAATCTTACTTTTTACTCCCTTCCACTACCTAATTCCTTCTACTCTTCATATCCCTCGCTTTATGGCTATCTTCCTGCCTATGTCTATATTTTACTCATTCATTATGCATTCCCTCACCTTTACATATTACCTATACAACCCTAGCATTACCATCAAATTCGTTTTTCACATACCCACTCTTTCAGCTAAGTCCCCCATACCTTCTACCCTTACCTCCCCATTTTCTATGATATGGTGCCTCCCTATCCCTTTAACCTATTCAGTGGTTTTCTACTTATATCTTGACTTCTTGTTCATCTACCAACTGTTCTACCTTAGTACCTCTTTATCTTCTACACACACACACACACACCTCCCATTTTCTTTCATATGATCTCTTATTTACATATTCAGTGGTTTTCTGTCTGTATTCTCACCTACATTTTCATTTCTTAACTTTCCCTTTTGTTTCCCATTTCCTCGCTGTTTACCTCCATCTATTTCTATCTATCCCATTCTTCCTATTTACCTAATCTATTTACCTATTAACCATCCTTGCTTTTTTCCCCTTTCCTTCTACCTCTGTTTTCTTACTAATCTCATGTCTTTCTCCTATTCTTGTTCTGAATTCCCTTTTATGATGCTCTTACCTCCCTACTTACCATTCTACCTACCTACTAACACACTACTAACATCCTCCTAGCATTAACTTACACCTTACCTATTCGCCTACTTACCAAACTCCTTCCTTAACTACTAACCTTTCCCTTCGTTGCTGCCTACCTACCTAGCTCTATCTCAATCTACCTACTGTCTGACATTTCTGCTACTCTCCTACCTTTCCTAAATTACCTGCTGACCTCTCTATCGATCTACTGTGCTTACCTACCTGCCTACCTACCCATTGCCCTACCTGCCTACCTACCCATCTGTCTCTGTCACTTACCTACACCTAACCATTAACCTACTGATTTATTTACCTATCCACAGACGTGGTATACATGTACTTACCTACCTATAGTACTTACCTGCCTACCTACCTACCCATCTACCTACATTTACACTATCCACTATCAACCTCGCTACCTGTCTTCATACTATTTACCTACGAAACTATTCAATTACCTATCTACCTTCCTACCCACCTACGTATCTACCACCAGTCCTTCTTGCTCGCCAGCCTAACTACCTATCCATCTCTTATCTACCTACACCTATCTCATCTACCAACCCATCCAAATACTGTTTATCGATATATCTATTAACGTACCGATCGACAAGTACCTATGTATCTATCTAATCTTTATCTATCCACGTTACCTACCCACACCTCTCTATCATCCACTATCAACCTACCTACCGCCAACCAATCTACCTATCTATTTACCTATCTATCTACCCTACACCCCTCCCTTCCCCCCACCTCCCGCCCGCCACACACCCCCAGGTCACTGATAGGGTGTGACTATTACAGTGTAGACCGTGGACTGCCTGAGGTCTGGGCAAATCTGGAGAGGGCTAGGGGCTGTATGGCTGGGCTGGGGAGGGCTGCAGGGCAAGAAGTGGGGCTGACAGGGGCTTAGAATCAAGGGCTGGCGAGAGAGAGAGAGAGAGAGAGAGAGAGAGAGAGAGAGAATTAGGAGGAAGCGAGAATTGAGAACTGAGTTTATGAGAGAGCTGAGAGGTAAGAGTCAGTGAGAAAGAGCTGAGAATTAAGCCAGTGAGAGAGCTGAGCAATAAGAGTTAGTAAGAGTTGGAGGTTCTATGGATAGGAAGGTGTAGGTTTGTATAGGATGCTGGGAGACAGGTGACAGGGCTGAGAATGTATGGATGAGGCGACAGCTGGCAAGGAATGAGGATCAGGGATTAGTAAGAGCTAAGAATTAAGAGCTAGGGATGAGAATTAAGGGCTAGTGAGGGATGAGAATTAAGGGTTAGTAATGCTGCTTGGCTGAGAATTGCAGAGCCTGGAGAAATCTGAATATAAACAAAAGGTCTTGAGTCCGGAATTTAAGATTAACAAACATGTCTTTAAGGTGCAATGGTGAGAATTTGCCTCCTCTGAGCAAGGATGTAATTTTTCTTATATTCTACCAACAAGAGATCTATTCATGGAGACTGCAAATTTAAAAGGATTAGATATAGCCTTCAAAAATAAATGAATAAAAGATAAATAAATACTGAAGGTAAACGAACTGAAATACTACAGGATACAGGATGTTAGAAATAAATTAGGAAGCTATCTACCTATGTGTCCCTAATTATAATACCTATCTGCCCCCCTTACCTACCAACCTACCCACAACTACCTGTCTACCTATTCACCCACCTACTTACCTATCCTGACCCTTACCTACAAGACTCTCCTATCTGCTTATCTTCTTTACCTACTTATTTACCTACAGTACCTAATTTTCCTTTCCTTTCCCTACCTACCTACCTACGTACTCCCCCACATACATACCAGTCTACCCTACCCATCTCATCTACCTATTTACCAAACCACTTCTTCCTTACCTATCAATCTACGCTACACATCATCTCTCTCTACCTGTCTTCCTTCCCTACCTACCTGCATACTCCCTTACCCACCAACCTACTCACACTTATCTGCCTATTCTGTCACTTACAGGTATCTACCTCACTACGTAACCAACTATTAAGGCAGGTATGGGCTGCAAGGGCTGGGAATAACTACGGAATCAAGTTAGTGTTTGTGAGGTAGATCTTCACAATACCTACATCTTTAATTACTTAGAAAATAGTAAGGACTGTGACTCTAAATTAAAAAGAAGTGTCGTCGAAGGAGTAATGAGGAATGAAATAAACTTAAAATCTTTGGTCAATGGAAAGAGTGACTGTGAAGAGGAAACGGAAAGGAAATGAGGAGGAAACGGAAAGGAAATGAGGAGGAAGCTGGAAGACATAGGAACTAGTGGCTAAAACAGGTGAAATACTGACTGAAAGAGGTTAGACTAGGATATCAATAAGGTTACCTGACGACTGACTAAGAGGTGAGATCAAGGGGAGTTAAAAGTAGAGCCAATGACACAAAGACATATGGATAGACAGAGATCAATACATGTACTGGAGGTGGATGATATCAATGGACATATGAAATACTCTAGGAAAGGGATTCAGACCTCTGTGTATTATTTCTGCATAACATTTGCTGCCTTTTAATTTGTGATTACTTCTTTCTGTATTAAGAAGGGAAAGGTTTCAGCCACTGACTCTTTCAACATAAAAAAAAAAAAAAAAAAAAAAAAAACTACGAACTTGTAACTTGATTCCGTCTTTCTGCACTAAGAAAATAAAGAATATTTCCTTTCAGAAATTGGATCCTTCATTGCCTAAAAAAAAAAAAGGCTCATAGGAAAAAAAAAAAAAAACAGTTGTTCTGGAGAAGCTGCGAGCGTCAGTCAGGTAGGGCAGTAGGCTGAGGGCTGATGAAGTGGGGGTAGGAGAGGGGGGGTGGAGGTGAGGGGTAGGGGATGGAGGTGAGGGGTAGGGGATGGAGGTGAGGGGTAGGGGGTGGGGGTAAGGGGCGGGGGCTCTGGTCGGTGTCCATCTGGCCCCACCGGAACTCCAGCCTCTGAGATGACCCTGTAAACACCCACAACCACATCTCGAAATTGCTGCCTACACAGACCCTATACATTTGTGGCGCTCTAAGGACAGGAGAGGGAGAGGGAGGGGAGGGGGGTAAAGGGGAGGGAAAGAGAGGGAGAAGGGAAGAGGGGAGGAGACGGGAGGGGGGAAGAGAAGAACGTGAAGGCGGGTGCAGACCATAAACAAAAGCTGTAAATGAGGCAACAGTAAAACTTCACTTTCACATTCAACATTTACACCTCACAAGTCTTCATTATCTGGCCGTAGCTTTAGTATCGTTAATGCTTTACGTCTCCCTGTGTGTGAGTACTCGGCTCCTAAACTCATTATGATCCTTCCCCCCTTCCTTTTTTTATATTCGATTATGCTCTGTCCATATTTACACGATTACAGCTACGTCCAGATTCAAAAACACCTTTCCTAATGAGACGGCTAATTAAGGCCATGTCTACCCACCTGAGTTCGAAAAAAAATCTCCTCAGGTGAAAGAAATCCCTCTACTTCCAAAAACACCTTGCAAGATTAATAAAAAGCCTGGTAAACAACAGGAATAACATCTCACAGACGTATCGAAGGGGGTAAAGGTTCAAAATCAATACCTGTGTGGTTTAATTAATGGCACCTGTCACCTTTCACTGTAGGCCTCTTCAGGATATCAGTTTTAATTAATTCAGGTGTTCACGGTTCGCCTTGGCCGAATATAACTTTATGGCGATATTCAGAATAAAATCACCCCTTTAGTGTGTGTGTGTGTGTGTGTGTGTGTGTGTGTGTGTGTGTGTGTGTGTGTGTGTGTGTGTGTGTGTGTGTGTGTGTGTGTGTGTGTGTAGGCTCTCTCTCTCTCTCTCTCTCTCTCTTAGCAGGCCGGAAGAGGCGGTCACTCCCACAATTTAAGATAAAATAGGTGACTCATGGCCACGAATTAGGCTCGTATATTGCGACCATCCCGGATTTCACCTTCCCACTCATGTTACTCGTTGTGGCTGTACTGGATGATGACAGTGAGAGAAAAAATAAAAGTGGGGGGGGGGGGGGTGCGACGGGAGAATTTTGAGTCCATATTAAGAGCATCAATTAAACTAAGATATAAAAACGCAGGGACACCAATGAATACAGAGACAAGCGAAGGCGTACTGTATCTAACTCTGGGCATAGACCTGATAGCCCGTTCCCTGAGGTGCAGTAGTGTTCCTTCATGCCCCCAAGCACCTTCACATGCCGCCACTTCAGCGCCAATACCCACCGTCCATATTGAATACAGGCTACGGATGTCTTCGGGCCTGGTGTGGCGGTATCAGCGAGGGTGTTTTTATGGCGTGATGGTGACTTTTGTGCAATATTAGTCTGTTTTGATGATATTCAAATAAACTGAACACTGAATAAGCCTCAGATAGAACTAACAATCTCTCTCATACACACACACACACACACACACACACACACACACACACAGGACTGCTGAACCTCGAGAGACGGACTACCTTGTATATGCTCAAAGTACGATACACAAAAAAAAATAAATAAATAAATAAAATAAAAATGCAGATAACAGACAGATAAAAATAAAAAACGATAATGACAGATGAGTAGTTAAAGAAGCCATCGAAAATACTTGCATCAAATTTAGCAAGAAATTCACGAGTAAAATGGGATAAAAACTGATGCTTATTATGATAAAAGTAAATAAAAACCAAGATAACACTATTACGCCTAACTTAATTGGTGTTGTAATAGGAAGATAATTTGTGCATATCAAGCTGTAACTACCTGAATTAATTATCTAAGAAATCAGCAACACTTCTCACTTCTTCCTCACATCTCCCCAACATTTACCTCTCCCATCCTACACCTCACTTCCTCCTACACCTCACTTCCTCCCCCACCTCACTTCTTCCCCACATCTCTCCAACACATACCTCTCCCATCCTACAACTCACTTCCTCCCCCACCTCACTTCTTCCCCACATCTCTCCACCACTTACCTATCCCTTCCTATATCTCCTCTCCTCTCCCACCATACTTCTTCCCCACATCTCCCCAACACTTACCTATCCCTACCTATATATCTCACCTCCTCTGTCTTTCCCACATCTCTACAACACTTACTTCTCCCTTCCCACACCTCACCTCCTCCCCCGCCTTACTCCCGAAAAAGCTGTACCCACACACAGAAATAACTGTGTTTATTGTGAAGATACAAGATATTCGGCCACATTGGCACTCTATCTCACACCTCACCAACACTCACTTCTACTCACACCTCACCAACACTCACTTCTACTCACACCTCACCAACACTCACTTCTCCCACTCACACACCAACACAACTTCTCCCACCCACACCTCACAAACACTCACTCCTACTCACCCCTCACCAACACTCACTCACTTCTCCAACTCACACCTCACCAATATTCACTTCTCCCACTCACACTCACTTCTCCCACTTACACCTCACCAACACTCATTTCTCCCACTCACACCTCACCAACACTCACTTCTCCCACTCACACCTCACCAACCCACATTCACTTCTCCCACTCACACCTCACCAACCCTCATTCACTTCTCCCACTCACACCTCACCCACACTCACCTCTCACCTCTCCCAGCCCGCACCCAACCACACCTGGCCCTTCCCACCTTCGTTATGGCACAGGTAATAATCAAAATCCCCATCAAATCGTCAATGTTAAGGGAAAATTCAGAATCACACCCGGTCGTTACGTTATTAGATGAAGGTTACTGATTTGACTGTGCAGGTCGGATCGTGCAGTTTTCATTCTCTCTCTCTCTCTCTCTCTCTCTCCACTTCATATAACGTCACGAATGATGCGACTCACGGAAACGCTTCTGTACGTAAACATCGGAAGACAAAAGCTCCATTCACTACTTTGTTTTTTGCACTGCAGAAAATCATATGCCCAACAAAAAGAATCTAACTCTGGATTCATTTTCGTCCCCTTATGTTAAACGAAGCGCAACGAAACTTCAGCTCGTTAAATTTCAGATATACGCTCTATAACCCCTACGTAGCACAGTAATAAAGGAACGTAAAAAGAGACATAAACTTTACATTCTATTGTTCTAGTTCAACGCAACAGGAGTGACAATTCTAGGGTATTAGAATTGGTGACATCTGGAGGGGGATGATCGTGGATGGGAGTAATTGAGGAAAGGGTGATGGCAGGTGTGATAAGATGGAAGATGAGAAGGCTGTGAGGAGGGTGATAGGTGAGATAAAGAGGAAGATAAGGAGGCTGGGAGAAGGGTGAGAGGTGTAGCGGAGGGACTGTGATGAGGACAGGGTAGGGTGATGTGATGCGAGAGGAGGAAGTAATATGGAGAGAGGATGGAAAGGATAAGATGATCGTGGGGTAGAGTGGGGAAGGAGGGTGAGTAAGAGGGATGGTGATGGAAAAGGCCTGAACGTAGATAAAAGTGGAAGATAAGAGGAGCAAAGAATGAAAGAAGCATAACAACGTAGGTGACAAAACGCATGAGTAGGAGACAGATTAAGAGAGATGGTACAAAGACGGGAAGAGGAAAGGAAAAACAGGAACGCAAAAGAATAAACAGGGGAACTGGAAGGGAAAACAGGGAGAAATAAGGAAGTACAGGAGGATGTTGGTACATAGGAGTAGGTAAGAGTTTGAGGCGGAGGGGGAAAGGCGACTTAAGAAGGATGTTAAGTGAATACAGAAAAGGTAGAGAGAGAGAGAGAGAGAGAGTGGGGGTGGGGGAGGACTTGGATATACTGGGAGGCGACGAGGATGATGGAGGACAAAAGGGAGGAAGACATCGGGAAGAAAAATGATGCATGAACAAATATATACTGAATGATCAAATAAAAAGAAAATGAGGGAGTTTAATAATATGAGGCTGCAGGGAGAACTTTAATGTGTGAGTGTGTGTGTGTGTGTGTGTGTGTGTGTGTGTGTGTGTGTGTGTGTGTGTGTGTGTGTGTGTGTGTGTGTGTGTGTGTGTGTGTGTGGAGAAAAAGAGGGATTAAAAGATACAGAAGATAATTATTTGTAACGATAAGATACTGTCAGGAGGGAAGTAAAGCAATGGAAGAAAACATGAAACCTAGGAATATTCAGTCTTCATTACGACCTCCAGAATAAACTAGAATAAAGCATCAAAGCCGAGAGTGAGAGAGTTAAAAGTCAGATCAAATTACAAATATTCTATGCAGAGGAAAGAAGCTTGATATTAAATACAGTATATGAGGTAACAAAGATCCGTATGATTTTAAAAGCGAAATCTGATCTAACCCGACCATCCAGCTGATCAACAAACCATCCAACTATCCACTATGCTATCGCCAATATACCATCCATCACACAGCCAAATCATCCAACTTCTATCCTACCCTTCCAACCATACACCAAGTCGTCAGCCAAAGCAATCATTAATTTACAATCCAACCATTCACCAAACAGCCTAATTATCAGCCAGACCATCCGACTACCACCCAGACCATCCATCTACCAACCAAACTATCCAACATTTCCCCAAGCCATTCAACCACTAACCAAACCATCCAAATGCTATCCAGACCATCCACCCAACGACCATCCTACACCTGTAATCAACCATCCAGCCATCCGTCCGACCATCCTCTTGCCACCAATCAGCGCGTAGCGAGGTAGCAGGCTAATGGGTGGTTGGGGATGCAATACATAACAAGCGATCAGTTCCCTAGGACATGTGGTTAGGGGCAGTTAGGAGGGTGGTGGATGGAGGCTGATGGTGAGGCAGATAGGAGGCAGGGGACGACTTTGAGAGGACTGAGTAATGTTGGGGAGATTGGTGGGGAAGTGGGAGGGGAGGAGAGGCCAAGGGGATATAGGAAAGGGTAGGAGTTGAAAGGGAGGAGTTGGGAAGAAGGAAGATGAAAAGTGAATAGGGATGGGAAGGGGGAAGAGGGTAGCGAGGGAGATTATTAGGGAAGAAGGGATATATATATATATATATATATATACACACACACACAGGAGAGTGAGGCAGGTGGAAAAGGAGGGGAAGAGAGTGTGGGGAAGGCTGGGGACTGGGAAGGCAGAGGGCTAGGGAGGTTGATAGGGAGGGAGTGGGAGTGGAGAGAAAAGTTGGAGGATGGGCTTGTGTTGGGGAATGTGGTGAGGAAGTGTGGGGATGAGGGGAGCAGGAGAAGAGAGATTGGAGACCAGCGGGCGTCGGGAAGGAGGAAGCGGGAGATAAGAGAGGCTGGGGGCTGTAGTGGTGGAGGAGGAGGAAAGACAGAAAAGAGAATGGAGGAGAGAGATAGAAGACAAAAGGCGTTGTTCAGGAAGAAAATAACAGAAATGGGGAGGTACGTAGGAGGGGTGTTGGGGAGGAGAGGGAATGTGATGGGAGGTGGAGAGATGTAGAGGAGGAGCCAAGAAGTGAAGGGAGGTTAAGAATCAATGCAGGTGGGGTGGATAAGATAAAACTGTATATTAAACCTCTCATTGCTATAAAAAAATAATAATAAAATAAAATAAAATAAAATTGTGTAGGTGCAAATAAAATGACAAGCAACGAAAGGATAAATCGAGCTTTTTTAAATCGACTGACAACTAGAAATTCCCTCTGATAAAACAAAAATCGGGTTTAGCTTAAAGAAACACTGAAGGTAAACCGCAGAGGCGAGAAAAATGAGGCGACGAGCACAACCAGTAGTATTTCAGTTCTGCGTTAATTAGGTTCCCATATATTTTGAGGGTTGTCGGTCACCTCACCTGTAAAACTAGTAAGGCATCTCTAAAATTTCTAATAATACAAACATAAAGAAGAATTAATACAAAAATAAGAACACCAGAACCCCTACGACACATACCAGTATCAGGTAATTCATGACTCTTACGCCTGTGTAAATTAAGAAATGAACAATAAAATATAAAGAATAATTAATGCGCCGTTCCTCTCCAGGACTTTACTTTACGAAACACAGGACGAAATTCTGCTCAGTAAGTTTCAATTTCACACCTCATAAGTTTTCGTAGGTCACTCATTAAAATAAATCATCATCCTCAATGCTTGTTGCTCAGAATTGCTAGACATTACGTAATATAAGGGGAAGAACTCATGCCAAAATTTCATCGAACTTTTAGGTAACCAAACTTTTCTTCCTGACTTTAAGAGGCTTCACTACCTTCCTCAGCTTCATGCCCTCTTCTGATTTCATTCCCCGAGTGAAAATGGAAGTAACTTTACAACCAACCACGTCCCACTCCACACACACACAAATTCACGTCCCGGGGCCAAACATTTAACACCCAGGCTTGACATTCCTCCCACCGCCTCCCACGCACAACAACAACACACAGTAAACACAACCACGACGCCCGGCGGGAAGTAGGCACGTGGAGGGGCTAATTTACAGTGGAGGTAGTATTACACACCTTTCTATTACATAATATTAGTACGGTATATACGGCTAAGGATCACTTTCAGAGGGCTTAAGTAAAGAGAAGGCAATATTACAGGTGGCTCTTTTCATCGAGGGCCACTTAGACACCGAGGACCACCGAGAACCACCGAAGGTCACTTCAAGGCGCACAGACAGCCACTGGAAAAGCAAGGTCGGGTTAGGTTAGGTGGCTCTCGGTGAAAAGATCGACTCCAATATTACTCAACCCCACATAAGGCTACGTAATACAAAATAGCCTAGCGATAGTAATCTTACATTACGCAATAATACCTGAAGTTAATGTTATATAATTTACTGGTTACTTTCGGAAAGTTACAACATGATATAACGTTTTATATAATATACATCTACATATACATTATGTACGGCATATTTTCACACAGGTGTCATAAGATTTTCAGTTACCATTAATAATGGCATGACTAATATTCAGAGGGGTTAAGTAAAGGTAACATTACTGACGTCTGAAAGTTTACATCAAAAGTTAATCCAACATAATTAAATAGAAATAAGTAAACGAAAAAAAGGACATCATTATGAGTATTCGATCTTGTATAACAATATGTAACTTTTAGGAACGTACTTGCTAGCGAAAGTGTAAATGTGTGTGCAGTATACGTCTACAGATTGCAAGACCCCATCCACTTGCCCTATACGACACAGAAAAAAATGATCCAGAATATAAAACCTTTTGTGATTTATAATATGTACTTGTGTTCCTAAATTAAGCTTTCTTCTCTATCTCAAGCCACCATCAGGATGACATGACGTGAGAATAAGGATCCATTCGGGAAAATCATGTGTAACTACAAAATATTAAAAAGTGTTGTGTGTACAAGTGATCTTTTCTTTCTCGATATAAACAGTCACACTCCCTACGACGGCATCTGTTTATCTTATCTTTACCCCAGTCTGTTTCCTCTTGTGCACTAACCAACATGTTTCCTTCGTCTGGCAATGTCACCAATGGATGACACTACTAATTGAAGGTGGAGTTATTTAACAACCCCTCATACGCACATGGCTATTCAACCCCTTCAGTACGACAGCACCTTCTCTGACTGCTTCCGGCTTACTCCAGACGATTTAACTGAGCTTGGAAGGAACTCTCACTGATGGAGGTGAAGGAGAATGTTGCAATAGAGCCTTCAATGCAAACGATAATCCCTACATTAAATCGAACAGTATAGCAATAGTTAAACACAACAGGAGTAATTGTGCTGAGTTACCGCATCATTTCCTTGCTATGAACACCTTTTTATATTCAATTATGTGACTATCTCAGACATAAAGGAAAAATTATATCAGTACGTGACAACATTAAAAAAAACACCTTAATTTATACTTTAGCTGCTTCGAAGGCAAGGGTGTTGTGAGAAATGGATGTATCTCGTACTGAGAAGGGCTTAAAGGTACATGTAAATAGATAATTGCATTCATAGGTTCATTACTACGCTCATATGAAGAGAAATTTATGTTTTTCCTTGGTGGGTGTGAGTATGTTTGGGTGGTCCATGAAATAATAATAGTAATAATAATAAATAATAATAATAATAATAATAATAATATAATAATAATAATAATAATAATAACAATAATAATAATAGTAGTAGTAGTAGTAGTAGTAGTAGTAGTGGTGGTGGTGGTGGTGGTGG
>NC_137025.1:5710000-5752500 GCF_032717465.1 Coenobita brevimanus | reverse complement strand
CTCCCTCTACCCCCTCCCTCCTCCCCCTCCCCCATCTGGCGACTTTCAGGACTGGAAAAAAAGGTATACGCAAAAAAGAAAGAAAGAAAAAAAAAGGATTAGGCCTCTGTGTGTGTGTGTGTGTGTGTGTGTGTGTGTGTGTGTGTGTGTGTGTGTGTGTGTGTGTGTGTGTGTGTGTGTGTGTGTGTGTGTGTGTGTGACTGCCAGTGGCTATTTACGCGTGCTTGTGTGTACGTACCAGTGTCTTGGGCGCTCCTGTACGTGACTGTCCGCGCGTGTATGTGTGTGTGTCTATGTGTACTAAGTGTGTGTGCATATGCGCGGGTGCCTGACGTGTGAGTACATGTGTGCTTTCCCCCGTGTTTGCATGTTTCGTGTGTGTGTGTGTGTGTGTGTGTGTGTGTGTGTGTGTGTGTGTGTGTGTGTGTGTGTGTGTGTGTGTGTGTGTGTGTGTGTGTGTGTGTGTGTGTGTGTGTGTGTGTGTGTGTTGGGAGTGTCATCTTACCCTCACAGCCTCGACCTTGTGCCTCACCTCCCACGGGAGATCCGCCCCCAGGCACACGTTCAAGGGGAAGAAGGGGGAGGGGAGAGGTGGGGAGGGGAGAGGTGGGGAGGGGAGAGGAGCAAGCTGAAGAAAGGACGGACATGGAGGTGGGAGGGGAGATGAGACGGGGGAGGCAGAAAAAGAGATGAGGAGACAGAGGGGAGAAGAGGAGAGCGACGGATTGGTGCGAGTTTAAGAAATTAACAACGAAGGAGGGGAGACAAGGAGGAAGGGAAGACCTGGAGGTGGGGAGGTAAGAGTGATGGGGAGGGCATGTAGGAGTGGGGAGGGGGGGGGAGGTAAAAAATGAAGGAACATGGGAGGAATGAGGATAGATATTAGGGTACAGAACTGAACGTGAGGATGAAGATAAAGGAAGAGGAGGAAGGAGAGATGTGAGAGGACAAGAAGATGAGGAGGTAGAAGTGAGGGAGGTGAGAAATTCAGTGAGATGGAGTGTCGTGGAGATGAGAGGAAAAAGAATGGAAAGCGGGTGTTAAATGAAGGAGATGGCAGAGAGGGTGTGGCAGGCAGGAAAAATTTTGAGAAGGGCAGAGGACAAAATGAAGTGCAAAAGGAAGGATGGAAAAAGAGACACAGGAAAGAGTTGGAAAGGTGACATAAGAGGACAAGAGGAACCTGGAAGAGGAAAGTAAACTAGATGACGAGGAGAATAAAGAGCAAAGGTAAGACATGAAGAGGAAAATAAAGAGGAAAGGGGGGACATGAAAAGGATAGTAAGAAGAGGGGAAAAAGCACATAACGCAAAAAAAAACAGAGTATGAAGATAAAATAAGAGAATATAGAAAAGAGGAAGGAAGTGAGGTGAAGGGAAGGTGAGAGAGAGAGGAAGGAAAGGGGAGTGAAGAAAACAAAGAATCTTAGTGAAGAAAGAAGGGAAGGGAAACGTGGACAAAGAAAAAAAAAGATTAAGGAAATGAATGTAGGTAGGTAAATAAAGAGAAAGAGAAAGAGAGAGAGAGAGAATGAAAGAAGAGGAAGAAGCAAAGAAGTGAGGGAGGACACACACGAAGAAGAGATAAGCGAATATCCGGGAGGGGAAGTTGGGAGGGAGGAAGGGGAGGGGGAGAGGGAGAAGGGGAGGGTAAGGGGGAGGCAAGGGGGGGGGAGAGAGAGAGAGAGAGAGAGAGAGAGAGAGAGAGAGAGAGAGAGAGGGGGGGAATAACAGCAGGGGGGGCTGACTCATATTATGCTGCTCCCTTCAAGATGGTCAGTAGACTTGACAATAAGATAAGGTTAGGAAAGAAGCATAGCAAAGACTGATAACAAAAGAAGATTCGTGACTAACTACATGCTTATTGTAGTTATATATCCACAAAAATCCGTCTGCCTCCCTTCCCTCTGCTTTACTGGTGGATTAACAGAAGCCTGAACGTGAGGTGTTGGACAGGTGCACATCATCATTCATTTGTGAACGAAAATCTTTGACCACTATCTTTCATTGAAGCATCTATGAATCCAGATATAAAGAAGAGACAGAAAAGGCAAGCGAACTTTACTGTCTGACTGAACATACGACAGATGGAGGAAAAATTAAATGAAATGCGTCAGCTGGAAAAAAAAAAAAAAAAAAGCTCCCTGACAACAAACATCTCGCCTTCTCTACGTAACCCCATTCGACCTGGCAAGAGTAAGACCTAATAGAAAAACAGACCAACTAACCCCTTCACGACGAGGGTGTCTTTTGTATTATATTCTTAATCATCTGCAGAAAATATTACGGAATGAGGGTGTCTGACTACAGATAAATAGATAGATATAGAGACAGACAGATAGACTGATAGATATAGACAGATAGATAGATAGATAGACAGACAACAGATAGACAAACAAGTAAGTAATGGACGGATACCGGCAAAAATGCAGATCGGAGAAGAATTAATGTAATGGCGTCAGTTGGTCTCCTAAGTTCACTCACCCCGAGAAAATCGTTTTTATTTTATTCTTACTGCCACCAGACGAATTTTGTCAGCTTAGAAGAGGACCTGTAATAATAAAGAGGTTAATGGAGGCTCAATGTATAATTATCAGACCCCTCCTGCCACAGCAAGAACGATAAAAAATAATAATAATAATAATCGCAGTGACGAAGCCATAACACGTCTTGGATTACATTCGTGACCTCAGCTGACCTGCAAGACGGACAAATACATCAGACACACAGACATACTAGACAGAGAGACAGACATATTAAACCGATAGACAGACATATCAGAAAGACAGACCTATTAGACTGAGAGACATAAGACAGACAGATAGACATGTTAGACAGACACATCAAACAGGCCAAAAACCGAGAGACGAATCAAATGTTGTATATGCACGTCACAGGGAGGAAAGACTGATTTAAATGTCAGCTGGCCTTCCTAATTTCACCTATATTGCTTCTCTTGCTTGACCTCAGTTGACCCGGCACTACAACAGAAGGACAGATAAACAAACAGTCAGGCAAGCACACAAACAGACAGACACACAGGCAGAGGAAGTAGATAATGGACTTGTGAAAAGGGGCGGATTTAAATACCCCCTACATTTTGTCTTTTCTACGTGACCTCAATTGACCCGACAAGGCAGACAGACAGATATTAGACAGACAGACAGACAAACGAATTAAATAAAAGACACAGGCACTGGGGACTAATTTAAAAGCTTCCCAAATAACACGGATATCATTTTTACGGACTTCGGATACCCCAAGACAGAAAGACAGACGACCTAAATCTATCTGTTTATCTACCCATCTATATATCCACCCACCTACCTATCTATCTATTGCCAGACACCTTAATCCCGTAAAAGGGGGCCACAGACAAACCGCCTCCATGTCACCCTGCCCTCTGCCATTAGGCCGCTCTCCCTTCAACTCACGTCCACCTGTCTCATATATCCCTCCACTCCGTCCCTCCATCTCAACCTTGGTCTTCCCCTCCCCTTCCACCTAATACACTCCTTGTCAGTCTCTCATTCTCCATCTTCTCCACGAATGAAATACTGTAAATAATTGCCAGATGGAGGGAGGACTGAATTAACTGCGTCAGCTGGATCCCTACCATAACCTATCTTGCCTTTTCTACGTGACATCAGTTGACCTGGCAAGACTAGCTACCGTACAGCTGCCGTGTGACCTCCTCTGCCAGCTGACCTCCCAGGGGACGCAAGGCGGCTACCGTGCGCACGTGCCGGGTCGCGTCAGGTCGCGGAGGACAATACAAGTCATTATTACTAGGCCATAAATGCGTTGGAGCTTTGTATCTTCTTTACCTGGCGGCGCGGGAAACGAGATCTGGTTAAGGTGGAGGTGACAGACAGACAGACAGACAAACAGATCGATGGATGGATAGATATATAGAGACAGACGGACAGACATATAAACATAATACACAGGCGCACACATACAACACTTACCACCTTTTTCTTTCCCTTCTTCCTTCCTTCATCCTATTTTCTCTCCGGCTCACTCATTTACTCCCTTCTTCATCTTATACCCTTCTTCTTTCTCCTATTTCCCGTTTTTTTTTTTTTCCCTTTCCCCTCCTCCTCCTTCCTTCCATCTGTTCCTCCCTCACCTCCTTTTCTCTCGTGCTAAGCTTCCTCCTGCCCATCCCGTCTTTCTCCCTAATCCCATGTTCCCTTACCTTATTATCCTTCCCTTCACAGCTGTTCTCCTGATCACTTTCGTCTTCTTCCAGTCCTCTGTCACCTCTTCCTCTCCTCCTTCCTCCTTTTCCTGTCAGTTCTTTCTTTTCCCCTATCTTCCTTTCCTGTCACTTCTTCCTTTCCTCCCTTTCTCCTTTTCCTTTCACTTCTTCCTTTCCTCCTTCCTCCTTTTCCTTTCACTTCTTACTTTCCCCCCTTTCCTTTCAATTCTTTCTTTCCCCTTTTGTCCCTTTCCTGTCACTTCTTCTTTCCCCCCCTTTCTCCCTTTTCTGTCACCTCTTGCTTTCCCCCTTTTCTCCCTTTCCTTTCACATCTTCCTTTCCCTTTTCTTCTTTTCCTCATATACCTTTCATCTTTACTTTACATTTCTCCCTACTCCTGCTTTCCCATTCTCTTTCTCTAAATCACTCTTCTTTCATTTTTATAATTTCATTCTCTCTCTCTCTTCGATTTCCTAACCTTCGTTGATAACTAAATTCACCATCTTGAGCATAAGCATATATTCTCCCCCTCCTCCTCATCTTCCTCCTCCTCCTCCTCATCATCATCATCATCATCATGTTCTGTTTTAACAAGGTTTGAGGTAATATAGAAAATGGCTCTCTGTCTTACTTCGAGACAAGAATCAAAGGGGGGAGAGAGAGAGAGAGAGAGAGAGAGAGAGAGAGAGAGACAGACAGACAGACAGACAGACAGAGCACTACAAGAAAGAAGCAAGACAAAGATACCATTCAATTAAGTTTCGTAGCATCTCTGAATCTGTCGTAAGTTCCAATCAGAATGCGTAACAGGGGTAGGAGGGAGGGGACGTCTGGCAGAAAAAGTATTAACGAAATTCTAAAGTCATTTTTCGTATTTCTTTTATTATCTTTTCTGCCTTCTTGTGTGCTGCTTTTTCTTTTTCTTTTTTTTACATTGTTTTTCCTACATATCTTTCTGTCTTACGTTTTTCTTGATGTTCTCTGCAGTCTTCATTTCCCTTTTTCCTTCGGTCTTACCCCTCTCTCTCTCTCTCTCTCTCTCTCTCTCTCTCTCTCTCTAACCAGTATAGTCTTCCTCCTTCCTTCTACTTCTCTCCAATCCACCACCCTGTCTTCTCTTCCCTCCATCTCCTTCCTTCTTTCCTTCTCCTGTCTCTCCTTCATCTCTCCTTTACCTCAGCTCCAACGCCTTCTTCCTCTCTCTATTTCCTTTCTCCCTCCACTCCTACCCCTCCTATCTCCTTCCTCCGCCTCCGTATCTCTTCTTCCTAGACACATCCCATTCCCTCGTTCCCTAAACATCTGACCTTCTGTTCCGGCTTCCTTCTTCCAATCCTCCCTTTGTGTCTCTGCCTTCTTCTCCCTCCCACCCTTTCTCCTCCTCTCTCCCTCCATCTCTCTCAGCATCCCTCCCCTCCAATTCTCTCTCCCCTTCTCTCCAATCCTCCCTTTGTGTCTTTGCCTTCCAATCCTCCCTTAGTGTCTCTGCCTTCTTCTCCCTCCCACCCTTTCTCCTCCTCCCTCAGCATCCCTCCCCTCCAATTCTCTCTCCCCTTCTCTCCTCCCTCGCCTCCTCCGACACAGGCCAGGCTTGGGAAATGTGGGTCGGGTTGCATGAGTGTGATTCAGGCGGTAATGAAGTGGTAATTAGGATAGTCCACCCTCGCCGCCCACACATACACCCACTTAACCCTCTCAGAGCCCCGCTTGTTGTGCTGGTTAGGGTGTAGTGGTAGTCAAGGATGGGTGTGGTGGTAGGCAAGGAGAAATGAGCCGGTACTACACCCTTTAAAAGCCAAATGTCTCCCCCAGCTGAACAAAATCGTCTGGTATTAGCTAGACTGAAAATACCCACGTGGATTCATGCTCTCTTGAAGGTAAAGGATTATTGGTCGGTTCTCGTGATGATGATGGTTTGCAGAAGTGATGGTAGTTGTGGTTACGGATGGTCTTCGTTGTGGTTAATGCAGATGGTTTGGGGGGATGATTGGTGTGGTGGTTCAGGTGACGATGGTAGCTAAAGATGGTTATAAAAGTACGTACGTTGATGGTAGGGATAGTAGTGTTGGTGGTGATGGTAGCTGTGGCGTGGTGACTGAGAAGGTTTTGGTCAGAGAGGGTGATGATTATGTGGTGACTATGACTGTGATGATACTACAATGGTAACACAGAAATTGATGGCGGTAGTGACTGGTGGTGGGTGTGGCTGTGATGAGGTCTGTAGTGATGTAGTAATGTTGTAGTTCGAAAAGAGGTGGTTGTGATGATGCTTGTAGTGATGTAGTAATGTTGTAGTTTGAGAGGTGGTGGTTGTGATGATGTTTGTAGTGATGTAGTAATGTTGTAGTTTGAAAGGAGGTGGTTGTGATGATGTCTGTAGTGATGTAGTAATGTTGTAGTTTCAGAGGTGGTGGTTGTGATGATGCTTGTAGTGATGTATATGTTGTAGTTTGAGAGGAGGTGGTTGTGATGATGTCTGTAATGATGTATATGCTGTAGTTTGAAAGGTGGTGGTTGTGATGATGTCTGTAGTGATGTAGTAATGTTGTAGTTTGAGAGGAGGTGGTTGTGATGATGTCTGTCGTGATGTAGTAATGTTGTAGTTTGAGAGGATGTGGTTGTGATGATGCGTGTGATGCGGCGAACGGCTTAATACAGACAACACTTATCCCCTTCATTTCAGAAAATCCTACAGGAATTAAAATCACCTAACAGAGCAACAATAGAATATAAAACAGGTAATCGCAGTGAAGAGATTAAATTCTCAGCTTCCATGGCTCATTCTCACCTCAATATAAGTCGCTTGGCAAGACCGAATAAGGGTGAGAATTAATTGTACCAGCATTAATTCTCTCCGGCTCCTATGACTCAATATCGAAATGTATCTTGTGGCGTCAAATGGAATACGGTTCGAGAGTTGCGCCGGCCGTGAAAGGGGTTAATGGCTAGTAATGGTAGCGGTGTAGATGGTAGGAGTCTGGTTGTGGTGGGAATGGGGATGGTTGCTGCTCTGGTGGTTGCGGTCACTAAAAAAAAAAAAAAAAAAAAAATGTGGTCCTTGTGAATAGGTTTGTTATCATTCGCGTTTTATTTATTAATTTATTTATTTATTTAATTATTTATTTACTGCATAGTTGACTTTAATACTTTCTCTTTTTATGTTATTTTTAATGTTTCTTAATATCGACATAAATTGGCATATATGAAAAAAATATATTTTACCTTGCCACTTCCTGAAATGATCTGGTGAGGAAGAGGTGAGAGGGACACTCCTTAAGTCAATTTACACACCTCTTTTTCTCTCTTCTCTCTCCATTTTTCTCTCCACCCCCACCCTCTCCTCCCTCCACCCTTCTCTACACCCCTTCCCCCCACTCCCTCCATCTTTCTCTCCACCCCTCGCCCCCTCCCCCCTCCATCTTTCTCTCCATCCCCCTTCCCCCCTCCATCTTTCTCTCCACCCCCCGCCCCCTCCTCTCTCCACCTTAACCTCCTCCTCCCTCTATCTCTCTCCCCCTCCTCCCCTTTTTGCCTCCACCCTGGTCTCTCACACGTCCACCACCGCCGCCTGACGTGATGGCAATACCAACGATGCAACTCCCGGGAACTGCAGTTAAGGGGAAGCTTGTTGTCATTTCAGGGTTGCTTGGATACACTTCAGAAATCATCATCACCACCATCACCGTCATCATCATCATCATCATCGTCGTTACCTTCATCATCATCATCATCATCATCATCACCACCACCACCACCACCACCACCACCACCGTCATCATCGTCATCTGCATTATTATCATTATCATATTAACATTACTAAATCTTTTCTATTACGAATGGGCAGAACGAAAAGCGAGAATATCCTTATACCCAGCAAATGCTTTGGTGAAATACCTGGCTACGGATTTTGTTAAGCTTTTTTTAATTCATGAAGTTCTAAGAAATTCTGATTCCGACCAGTGACCATTAAAAACCCCTTTGGCCATTTTTCCCTAGATTTTTAAAAGTATATCTACAAAATCTGATTAATTTCCGGTTAATATTTGTCGGTAACACCTGAAGAATCGTAAGAGAGGACGTCGGACCCAAAGGAGATGAGGCAGGAGGTGCATATCATGTAGTTTAAGTGAATGTGTATATTAAGACGATTTTCTTTATGCTTTGAGGTTATGTCTTATACCTGGCCAGTATAGGTGAGATTTCAGGATGCTATGGTTATAATGTGGAAGAGAAAGACACACAGAAATGGGTTGGCTTGGCAAATCTCATCACTGAGTACGCGCTACGTGGGTTGCTCCCCCTCTGAACTCAATCCACACCTATCCAGTGAAATGAGTCTTGCATACATTCAACCACGAGTCAAGCCTCCAGAGGAAGTAAAATTATAAGAGATACGTACTTTGTCTTCATCTGAAATCGCAATCGTTTCTTTGACACTCAGAAATTAATACATATCACGTACACACACACGGGTAAGTTAGTCTTGGAGCAGTGTACATACCAAACTATAAAACAAGGGAAGAAGACCACTATTTATGTATTCCCTATGTATCCCAGACGGCGACTAAAATGGGTGTGAGGGAGGCCTGCTTCCTGACGTTACACCCTGCCATATTGGGGGCTGCAGCGAGCATGTACGAATGGCAATATTATCTAGGGTTCCTGTACAAATGGCAATATTATCTAGGGTTCCTGTACAAATGGCAATATTATCTAGGGTTCCTGTACAAAGGGCAATATTATCTAAAGTTCCTGTACAAAGGGCAATATTATCTAGGGTTCCTGTACAAATGGCAATATTATCTAGGGTTCCTGTACAAATGGCAGTACTAACGGTTCACTCTCACTCCATAAAAACTTCCACTGTGGCTATATTATTTCTGAGATGGTACAAAAGTCACCCCTCCCCTTGTCTCAGTTCTGAATGTGCACCCAGGATGAGAGAATAACACACTGAACGTACACTGTAACATCTTAATCATCATGGAAGCTTTATGCATTACCTTGTATATTTTTATGACTGACTTCTACACATGAATCTTATTAATGTTTTTTCTTGGTACTTTATTCACTTTCTTTTACCCTCAAAAAAAAAAAAAAAAAAAAAAAAAAAAAAAAAAAAAAAAAGGGGGAGGGGGACACAGAATACAAGAAAATACAAAACCGCCATAAAAAACATATATGCGAATTAAAATATCATGCAAATTTCCTTTCTTTTTTCTTTTAAACATAAGTGATGGGAACTTTGTCATTTTAATTAGTAACTTTTATCAATCGTTTGGCTTAAAATTTTGCATGGAGGGGACGGATTTTGAAAAGTGAGGCTAATGTGAAGTGAAAAGATGAAAGACGAAGGAGGGGAGAAATGAGAGAGGCTTAGAGAGGAAAGGTGAGAGAAAAGGGAGGGAAGATGAAACGTGAGAGATGTGTGAGAGGGAAGATAAGAGATAAGGGAGGGAAGGTGAGAGATGGAGGGAAATGAGAGGTGAGAAATGAAAGAAATGATAAGAAATTAAAGAAGCGAAGAAGGAAAGATGTAATAAGATGGAGGGAAGGAGAGGTGATAGAAGTAAAGGAAGGTGAAATGAAACAGAAATGAAAGAGGGAGAGTGAAAGATGAGGAAGGGAAGAAGTGAAGGAAGGAAGGAAGGTGACACATAAGGAAGGAGAGGTGGGCAAAGACAGAAATGAGGGAGAGAAGGTGAGAGAAGTGAGGGGGGAGGGAAGGAGAGAGAAGAGGGGGAGGCAAGGAGAGAGAAGTGAGGGAGGGAAGCTGAAGGGAAGTGAGGGTGGGAAGCTGAGAGATGAGGGTGGGAAAATGAGAGGTGAGGGAGGGCAGGTGAGGGCTACGGTGGTCAGCTGACGAACTTAACCCTCTTTTCTCTCGCCCCTCATCTGTCCAGCAACTCTCTCTCTCTCTCTCTCTCTCTCATATCCTTGCACTTTTCTCTCCAACTTCCTTTCTCATCCAATATTTCCCTTGTAATCTCCCTTCTTTTTCCTCGTACTTTTTCTCTCCCTGACCCCTTCCCCATCTCTCTCTCTCTCTCTCTCTCTTATACAAATCCTCCCCCACCGCGTTTTGACATCTGAACTCCCAGGTGAGGTGCTGACTAATGAGGACAGGTGAGTCTAAGCATCCCTCACAAATGATCTCACCTCACTAATTGCTTTCCTTTACACCTGGTACCTGTGGAACTTAATTAATGAACCTGACTGAGAATGGGGTGGCAGTCTGATGAGGTACACATATCTACGTGCACATATGTACGGAGAGACATTCATACAATGCGTACACACACACACACACACACACACACACACACACACACAAACACACACACAGACAACAATCTCCTGTCTATTTACCTCTCTCTCTCTCTCTCTCTCTCTCTCTCTCTCTCTGCCATACACTCCTCCGAAAAAAAAAAACAAAAAAAATGAGAGAGAAAAAAGAGGAAACAGTAAAACCCACACGCATCCTTCCTCCTGACACAGACACATGTAATTGCATGGTGTGGGGCCTAAGGAGGGCTGGTCACCCCGCCCCTCACACACCCACCCCTGTCACCCCCCACCACACCCCCCCACGCTTGGCAGGGAGGGGAAGGGGGAAGGGAAAGGGAGAAGAAGAAAGACAGGAAAGGGTAGGAGACGAGGAGGGAGAAGGGGACGAGGGAGTGAGTGATACGAAGGGAAGAGGGATGGTGATGGGACGAGGGAGAATGGAGGGAGAAGGGAGAAGTGCATGGAGGTGAAGGAAAGGGAAGGTAGAGGTGAGGAAGGTAGGGGGAAGGGGATGAGAAAGGGGGAGAGTGGAGGCTGAGGAAAGGAACTGAAAAAGAGAGACAGTAAGACGGAGAGAGGCTGGAAAATATTTGGATAAAGAGTTTAGAGAGATAAAAAAAAAAAATGCAATACTGAAGACGGTAGTGGCCAGTCACACAAAAATGTTTCCATACACAGAAACAGAATTCACACACACACACACACACACACACACACACACACACACACACACACCAAAACCTCCACTCTTTTACACATACACCAACTAAACACATACACACAAAGCCGCCAATTAACTACACACACACACACACACACACACACACACACACACACACACAGCTGGCAACCACACACGCTCACCCACACCCTGCAATTTCCAAGGCGTCTGTTTTCTCACCTCGCCCTGTGGTTTTCTCACTCCCTCAGCCCTAATTCTTCTCCACTTTCTTACTTTCTTTTCCTTTAATACTCTATTTCCTCACCTTCCTCATCTTTATTTTTTCACTCATATTTCTAGGCCAGCTTTCTTCATGCCTTCTCTAGTTCCTTTCTTTTTCTCTCTCACTTCTTCCTCCACTTGTCTTCATTGCTTTCCTGATTTTCTCTTTTCTGTTCTAATTTCCCACACTTACCTTCCACCTTCCAATCCAATTCTCAGCCTTATTTTCATTACTTCTTGCTTTATTCCCTTTCTCTGCTATTCTTTTATAAATTTTCTTTCATTATTTCCTTCATTCTCGCTCCTTCTTGCCTCGTCCCAATGCTTCCTTCTCTTATCTCTCTCTCTCTCTCTCTCTCTCTCACACACACACACACACACACACACATCCTTACTTCTTGTGTACTCCCTTTCCTCTCCCAATCCTGCTGCCTTCACTTCGAGCCTCCTTATCCATTCCCATTAATCATTTCTTCCCTTTCTCCCTGATATCTTCGGTTCTCCCTCCTTTCTTTACCTGGCTCAATTTCTCTTTAATTATCCTCCCTCTCTCACCTCAGTATCACCTTTCTGCTGCCCTCTGTCTGGTATCTTGATCATTCTTCCCCTCTGCTTCTCAATTTTCTCCCTCAGTTTCTCTTCACCCTTTTTCCCCTCTCCCTTCCCTGTATCTCGGTCACCTCCCTTAATTTCTTTCCTGCCTAATTATTCCCTGTCTTACATTCCTCCTCTCCACCGCCCTTTCTTCTTGCTGTCTTCTCCCTTTCCTCCCTCTTCCCTTCCTTCCTCCCGCACTCTCCGTCTTCTCCCTCCTCCCTTCCATCTCTACATTTCTTCTCCCTGATACCTCCAATCCCCCTCCCTCTACTTAGTTTCTCTCTCATTCACTTCCTCCCTACTCTCTGTTTTCCCCCTCCACCTCCCTTTTTCTCCTCCGATACCTCATCTCCTCCCTCGCTCCCTTCCATTCTCTCCCTGCTTCTCAATTCTCCCCCTTAAATTCATCCTTCACTTCCCCCCTCCATCTTTGTCATGCACTTTCCTTCTCTTCTTCCTTGCCGACCAATCTTTTCCTCTTCCTCAAACATTTTCTGACGTATACCTTACCCCCCCTTACTCTCTCTCTCTCTCTCATCATCATCATCTGCCTTTCCCCTTACCCAATTCCTCCCTGATACGTCCTCTCCCCCAGGCTTCCCTCCCTCCTTCCCCGCCTCTCTTTTTCCCCTCCCTAACACTATCTCTCCCCTCACCCTCTCTCTCACTCTCTCTCTCTCTCTGCCTCTCTCTCTAATACTCTCTCTCTCCCCCCACCCCCCTCCTCCTCCGGGCCTCCTTCAAGACGTGTGGAGCCTCTTGGAAGTTTACAGTTTTTAAGAGATCTAAATTAATGGGCCTGTGTGAAAGGAGTTTAATGTGTGTGTGTGTGTGTGTGTGTGTGTGTGTGTGTGTGTGTGTGTGTGTGAGAGAGAGAGAGAGAGAGAGAGAGAGAGAGAGAGAGAGAGAGAGAGAGAGAGAGAGAAAATGGAGGGACCTGAGAGGGGAATATGGTAGCTGATAAAGAGAAAATTGGTATAGAAGAGGATAAATAACAGGGTAACAAAAACATTAGCAGCCAATGGAGAGGAAATTGGTGAACGAAAGGATGTGAAAAATCGTGAGGATAAAATGGGAAAATGATAAAGTAAATGGGCGAGGCGATAAGGGAACAGAGTAACCAATAAAGGAAAAATGGTGAACTAAAAAGGATAATAAATAAAAACGATAACCTGGATAAAAATTAATGGGGAAACAGATAACAGAAAACGGGAGCCGATAGAGAGAAAACGGGCTAACAAGAGACAGAAGGCGATTATAAAATGAGATAAAAAGGAAGAAAGTTAATATTAATGTGGTAAAAATAATGCAACAAGGCAGCTAGTAAAGAGAGGAAGTAAAGAGAATAATCACACGGAAGACAACGATAAACAACAATAAGGAAGAGAATATGTGACGATGGTGACTGCTCAAGAAAAGACTAGACGGGGGACTAAAGTAAAAGAGGAAAATGCTAAAATAAAAAGAAAAATAGCATGAAACTGAAAGATAAAATAGAGAATGACACAAAGGTTAATGGGAAACACAAGCTGAGGAACTGCATATTGATAAAATGGAGGGGGAAGGCTAAGTCAGAAAGGAAAATGAGTCAAGAAAACATTAGATACGTATGGCAAAATATTAACCTAATTAATTACCCGAAGAGGATATGAGATCCGTGGAGAGAATTCGTGGAGATGGAGATTGAGAAAGGACAACAAAGATGGTAAATGAAGGAAACTATCTCAGGTAAGGAAAAGAGAAACGGAAGAAAAGAGGAGGCAGACTGAGAAGGAAAGGAGAAATTACCGGAAGACTGAAAGGTTTCAAGATAAGGAAGATATTAAAAAGGCAACAAATAAGAGGAAGAAAAGGAGGAAGACGCAGAGAGGGAGCAAAATGAGAAGGAGAGGGGAAAATGCAGCAGAGAAGGAAATATGACAACAGATAAAGGAAGAAGTGGAGAGAGAAGGAAAGAAAAACAGAGGAAATAAACAGAGGAAAACAAGAAAGTAATAAAATGATGGAGAGAAAGAGGTGAAGGAGGGACTTACTGAGAAAGGGGTAAAAAAAAAAAATGGTCAAGCACGAAAATGATGAGAAGCAGAGAAAAGCAGAGGAACTAAACAGAGAACAGAGGACGACGAGAAGAAAGCACTGAAACGAAGGAAAGAGTTGAAGGAGGGAGTCAGAGAGAAGGGCGCAAAGAAGAGGGTCTAGGAGGAAAGTGGCGTAGAAGAGTGAAGTAATGGGCTATGGAGCTGTAAAGAACGTTAATGGCAGCCACTTAATGTTGGTTATTGTGGTGGTGGGGGAGATGAGTGGGGTTGAGGGTGGGTGGGTGGTTGTTTTGAGAGTGGTTGTGGGTAGCTGGGTATAGTGGTGGTGGTGGTGGTGGTAGTAAGCGGATGGGCTGGGTTGTGTGTGTCTGAGGTTTGTGGTACTACAGGTGGCTGGGTGTGGTAGTGGGTCTGTGTGGGTAGTGGGTAGTTGTGGTAGTGGGTGGCTGGACTGGGAGGCGAGAGTTAGGAGATACTGTAGCGTGTAGGGTAGTTCAGTAATGGTTGAGGTAGTGGATGGTAGCTTGGGATTCTTTAAGGGACGATGGTAGTATGGGTAGTTGATATGGTGAGTAAAATGGTTGGGTTATGGTAGTAGTTTTTGTAATGGTTGATGATGGTAGTTGCAGCAGTAGTCGACCTGAAAAACAATATGCTAGTCGTAAGCGTGGTCGTGGTGGTAGTGACAATAAGTATATAAGCGGTATAAGTGCAAAAGTGGTAGTAATAAGTGGTAACCGTGGTAGTCGTCTACAGTGTCTGCCTCTGTTGTGGTTGTGGCGGTAGTATTTAAGTGACAATAGCGCAAGTCGTAAGTGGCGTGTTGGTGGTATTAAAAGTGATAAGTGTAAGTGGTAAATAGTGATTGTAATTTCTGGGTTACTGGTAGAAGTAGTAGTATTGAATGAACAGTATTTTATGGTAAGAGATAAAGTTCCAAATGGAGTGGTAGTTTTTGTTATGGTGGCTGTGATTCATTTCTTCTTCAGTGCTATAATCCACGGAAGCTGCCTTGGACCTCCCACCTCTCTCAAGTGCTCTTTATCACACACCCTTATGGCCCGATTTGACCCCTGGGGATTGAAGGAGGAGGAGGAGGAGGAGGAGGAGGAGGGGAGAGAGAGAGAGAGAGGTAAGACGGTAGAGGAGAGTAAGTGGGGAGATAATATAAGACGAAGCGAGGAAGGAGGGAGCGAAGAGGGAGGTAATCTCTTCGTAAGTGGGCCAAGTGGGAGGGAAAGAGGGAGGTGATGCAATTTTTACACACCTTACCCTGTGACACGATTGGTTAGGCCGAGTGGCTGAGAATCGTGCGGTCCGGAGATCAAATTCAGTCATGGTTAATGAGTGGAAGCTTTTTATTTATTTATAATTATTTTTTTTTTATCCCTGGCTCAGATTTCGGTATATATTTGACTCAGTGGTAGGGACGAGTGACCGAGAAGTGTTTGGACCAGAGATCAATTCGGCAAGGACTCTGATTAATTTAGGTCAAGGTGTGTGACAGGTGGATCCTATTAACTCAAATTCACAGTGCCTTATACCTGTAAATATGGAAGAAAGTGCTGTAAATCATAAAATGGATTCTCCCCTATTTACACACACACACACACACACACAGACGGAAGTGAGAAAGTGGGCTCAGTCTAATCATATGACTCAATCCTGATAATGAACAGAGAAAAGTGTGTGTGTGTGTGTGTGTGTGTGTGTGTGTGTGTGTGTGTGTGTGTGTGTGTGTGTGTGTGTGTGTGTGTGTGTGTGTGTGTGTGTGTGTGTGTGTGTGTGTGTACATTAAATAGAAGGAAGGAGAAAGAAGGATACAATAATAATAATAATAATAATAATAATAATAATAATAATAATAACTGATTTCTCCCTATTCACTGCAATCAACACCTAAATATAAACAGGTCCTTTAACTCAGTGCCGTAAAATAAGGCGGTCAGCTGGATCACCATGACAACTGAATAGCGTCGACGTAACATGAGGTGCGACTCAGACAGAAATGAGACGTAGGCACATGGAGACAGACCGACTAATTACCTCTCCGTTTCGAACCCTTGCTAGCCACATATCACGTCCACTGGGCTACACTGCAGAGGGAAAGTCCATGTTCTCACTAAAGCAACTGAGGAATGAATGGGACCCGGAAGGATGTCACCTGTTTATCAATGTACATATCCTGCCATTCACATACCACAACCCACCGCGCGCTGTGCAGTACCTTGGAGAGAGAGAGAGAGAGAGAGAGAGAGAGAGAGAGAGAGAGAGAGAGAGAGAGGGAGGGAGAGAGAGGGAGGGAGAGAGAGAGAGAGAGAGAGAGAGAGAGAGAGAGAGAGAGAGAGAGAGAGAGAGAGAGAGAGAGAGAGAGAGAGAATTTTAATATGACCTAGCGTAAATATTCCTCAACCATGATATATCTCCCTGATAACCCTCCCTACGCTAATTGACCTCCCTAATCACCCTCTTAATCACTCCGGGGTCAATTAATAAACAAGGCCAGGCGGGAGGGGCGGTGATGGTGACACGATAAAGGGTCACACGTCTGCCCAGGTCACGGAAGGTCAGGCTTATCCGGGTCGGTAGATTTCTTGTGGCGATTTAACACATAGAATTAAAGTTAGATAGATATGGCTGAAAGATGAAGAGGTAGACAGGGAAAAATGATAGATAGACAGGTAGACACAGGCCAATATTTAAGTGTAGTGTATCGAAGTGTTGTGTGGTGTAGTGTGCTGTTCGCGTGATGTGAAGTAATGGAGACCAGGTGTGTTAAGTATACTACACCTTCAGACTAGTGTAGCCTTGATGAAATGTAGTGTGACGCGAATTTGTGCAAAGTAACGTAAAGCAGTGTAGTCTGTGGTGTGGTATTGTGCTGGACGGTGGTGTAATGTGCTGTGGTGTCGCATGGTGAACGTGTGGTGAGTTGAAATGTTGTGATACACCTGTAGACCGGTGTTATGATGAAGGACAGTGTGAGGCGTTGTGGATAAGTGTGCGGTGGCGTGGTGTTTTGTGGTGAAAGATCGTATGTGGCACTGTGGTGGAGACTAATATGTGGCGGTATTGTACAGTATGTTGTGGTGAAGGACAGTGTGTGGTGTTGTGGTACGGATTAGTGTGGGAAGGTGTGGTGTGTTCTCTTGATGAATGTAGTGCGGTGTGGCGATATGGTGCACTGTAGTGTGAATATTGTGGTAGTATGCAGCGTTTTGGAGTGTGAGTTGCAGAGCAGAATGATGTCCAGTAGCATGGTGCACTGTTTTATGGTGTGAAGTGACAGTCCTCTCACCCTAATGTAGTGTGTTATCGCAGTGTGGTGCAGAAAGGTGTAGGACAGTGTGCGGTGGTATGGTGCAGAATGATGTTGGGAAGTGTGTGGTGGTGTTGTAAAGAATGGTGTAGGACTTTGTGCGATGGTATGGTGTAGGACAATGTGTGGTAGTGTGGTGTAGAATGGCGTTGGACTGTGTGTGGTGGTATGGTGTAGAATGGTGTAGGACAGCGTGTGGTGGTGTGGTATAGTGGTATGGCCTTGTATCCTAACCGGGGGGGGGGGGGACCTCACCACCCACCACTACCACACGCCAGTCAGCCACAGAACAAAACCACTTCTTCTTTAACTTAAACCTGACACATAACAGAAGCCCAGACACTGTTGCCATACCACGCACTTATATATACACTTTACACACTTAAATACTTACCAATTTCCCTTGTATGGCACTGGTGAAAGGAAATGGTGTAGGGGATATGGGTGAAGTTAGAGGAAATGGTAAAAGTTAGGGGAAATGTTGAATAAGATGGTTGGTGAAATGAAAAGGAGGAACTGGGATGTGATTAGGTGATGCGATGTGGGTGGGATGAGAGAAAGGGTGGGTGTGGGGGTGTGGGCGGGGCGGACACGTGGGTGGGGGTGGTGGGTTGGCAGTGATGGGTGAGTGGGTGGTGCCGGTAGGTGAAAAGACCAAGGTGCTACCCTATTGTCGCCTGGTGTGTGTGTGTGTGTGTGTGTGTGTGTGTGTGTGTGTGTGTGTGTGTGTGTGTGTGTGTGTGTGTGTGTGTGTGTGTGTGTGTGTGAGAGAGAGAGAGAGAGAGAGAGAGAGAGAGAGAGAGACAGACAGACAGACAGACAGAGACTTAAGGCCGCTTACTTATATCAGGTGGACCAGCCTTAGTATTAACACCTTTCAGAAAATAAAAAATATCTTTTAAATAATATAATCCACCGAAAAGAAGAATAAAATTAAAATATCAACAACAGAAATACACGTAAAATTGATCTAACCTCTTCAGCACGATGTCTCCCCTCAGGTAAATGAGGAATAATAATAATAATAATAATAATAAAAATAATAATAATAATAATAATAGTAATAAAAAGAATAGAGGGATTTAGATCAAACACACTCCTGAAGCACGGATATTTCACACACCAAATATTATAAAAGAGAAATAAAATATATAAAAGGGTCATCGTAGAGAAAGGGTTATGGTAAAGCAGACAGGCATACACACAGTCATTCAGCATCTTAAAATAAAAGAGCCTTTGTGTATAACTCCCTCAGCGACCTTATCTCGGGTGGCGATAAGGGTCATCTTTATCTAACACACCAAATGAGTACCGGATATAGTGAGTAATCTCCTTTACGTCACGGTCATTAATCCCTTTACACGGCTGGGATTAATAAGGAAGAGAGACTGGATTACACACCACTTGCCTTTCTAAAGGATAATTTGGAGCATTTAGGTTTTGAAAGTGTTCGAGATTATAAAAGAACGAACCCAATTATTAGTCAGAAATAAAGTTAATGTAATGGTGGTGGTGGTGGTGGTGGTGGTGGTGGTGGTGGTGGTGATGATAAGGATGATGATGATAAGGATGATGATGATGATGATGATGATAAGGATGATGATGATGAATGACGATAAGGATGATGAGGGTGAGGATAATGATGATGATGATGATGAATGACGATAAGGATGATGAGGGTCAGGATAAGGATGATGATGATGATGATGATGATAAGGATACAGATGACGATGATAAAGATGATGATGATGATAAAGATGATGATGACGATGATGAAGAGAAAAATTGATCAACCATATTATTTATGAGTAAGGAGAGGTAATGTCATTGTTCTTATCAATTTAACATATGCACATTACAAAACCAGAAAAATAACATGAAGAAATACAATAAGTGACATAAGGCATTGTGTGTGTGTGTGTGTGTGTGTGTGTGTGTGTGTGTGTGTGTGTGTGTGTGTGTGTGTGTGTGTGTGTGTGTGTGTGAGAGAGAGAGAGAGAGAGAGAGAGAGAGAGAGAGAGAGAGAGAGAATAAAAAGAGCGAAAGGAGAGAGGTATGCAGGCCCATTGTTTACATTGGCTCTGACCACGTGTACATGACAGGCGGGTCGGCACGGGTCCTGTCATAACACGTGTCAAGCCCGTGTCAAGTGCGTGTCAAACCTGTCACTTGCCCACACACCTGAAGGGTTCTTGGCGACGTCTCTCTCTCTCTCTCTCTCTCTCTCTCTCTCTCTCTCTCTCTCTCACACACACACACACACATTCTCACTAACACCTTCCTCTCCTCTCACCATTCTACAGTACAAGGGGACCAATCATTTTCTGCACCTACCACAGCGGGTACAGTGCCTTCGACGTTGAAAGGAGGCGTGCACAGACCGGAGACACCTGACTAGATCGAGGCTGTGACATGTAAGGCTACGGTGGTCGTCCCTACTCAGTGGACAATAATAACACCAGTGCCACTCCCCTTAGTACAGCCAGATCTTATGCTAAAAGGGAAGTATCAGTGCAGAATTTCAGCACTACCGACAACACACAGCCTACTCCGGGAGACAGACGTGGGTTGTCTGGCTCATGGTCTGGCTGGCTTTACCTGGCGTAGGGAACCGTGGTGCCAGGTGTTTTCAGTGCCACAAGCTGGGTTATCATGAAAGTGGAGTGCCCAGGAGAGTACTTCACCAACTGCACACCTGTATGCAAGGGAGAAAGCCACACCGGACGAGCTCAAAGGGAATTAAGTTCAACAATGGCATCAGTATCGGCGACACGTAGGAGGCAGACTTATAACCGGACTGAGAAGTGCCGCCCCTGGATAAGCAGTGAAACCATGTATGCTCCATCACGGCAGGGCTAAAAGACGGTGAACTAAACCGATACCTACAATAATCCATTAAGCCTGCACTCAATAAGGGCAGAAGGCAGGGTACAGATGATGGCGACAACGACCACCATAATAGAACAGAAGGGATGTGAAGCTTTCCTATCACCTTACGATCAAGACTTTATCAGCGTTGGTCATTGCCATAGTTATACTAATTCGGAAGGTCCACCAGCTGAAGTGAATGCTGACACAACTATGTAATAAATTAATGGATAAATACAGTAAAATTATCACAACCATCACCATCATCATCATCATCATTCTATTTTCCACTAACAAATGGAGTGGCTAAGATCCAGAAGTACAGGAAGTAAAGCACATAAGTAGAATATAATTGTAGACCGAAACCATACCAAACAGACATGGGAATCAAAGCAAGAAGCAAAACAAAGACAAGAGAGTCGCCATTTGACTAACAGAAAGTCAAACAAACACAAGAACAAAAACATGCAACTCACGCACCTCATCACGCCTGGGAAGGAAAAAAAAAAGACTTAGGCAGATGAGGCATGAAATTATTCTTATGAGAGAGAGAGAGAGAGAGAGAGAGAGAGAGAGAGAGAGAGGAAGAAACTGAGAGAAGGGAAACAGTGACCTGGCATGACCTGACTAGTGGAAAGACCCTGGGAATGCAGCTGCCCCTCTCTCTCTCTCTCTCTCTCTCACACACACACACACACACACACACATCTATCTATCTATCTATCTATCTATCTATCTCAGCAAGTGTTTTTGTTTCCATTAACTAATCCATTAACAAATTTTCTCAAAGACTTATTACTTAATCCTTCACTACGTCGACGTCCTTTATTTCCCTCTACCTGCCTCTTGCCACTTTAATACAGGCCTACCTTTGGAGGATACCTTAGTAGTAAAGGAATTAATAAAGACAATGTCAACCCCCTCAAGTGCGACAAATTTCCCTTGCTTCAGCTGCATCGTCTGGAGATAAAAATAAAATAAAAAAATAAAACATGCCACCTTATTAAACTTCTTCAGTATTAACAATTTCTCAGACAAATTTCCTTCCATAATTGCACATATTTTGTTTATTGTACCTAGATTAACCTCTTTACTATGATGACTCTTTTAGCCTTTTTTATTCAGTTCTGGGATGATTTCTCGAGAGGAAGTTGTTAAGGGAGATTAACTGTAATCCCTACAATGCCACGGGTCCTTCCTCATCAACACCAAAAAGTCTTAAAGTAGTCAGAGGAAAATAAAGAAGAAATTACGTGACTACTCTTCGCTCCTGCATTACATAACACAGTCTCTCACGCCTCTAAGACACTGACGTATTTTCCGTATTAATCACTGTGCAGGCAAGGTAATTTAAACTTCAGATCATGATTTTATGTACACTGAATTACTGATATGGAGGACATTTAATGGTGAATGTGCTATGTAGGAAATACCAAACAAACGCAAATACAGTTACGTAAACGAATGACTTTACACTCCCTCTTCTGTCTTTTTTTCCTTCATTCTTTCCTCTTCCTTCTGCTTACGGGTGACTATACACTGAGTGACATGCCAAATGGTTTCCTGTACACCTGGAAATCATGTCCTACGCTGGGTGGTAGCCATATAACCAAACTATGGCGCCTCGTGGTTTGGTGGGTAATTAAGGCACTCCAATCGGATTGAGCCTGTGAAGGTTTCCATACCCAAGGGGTGGTTGGGGTTTACTGCTCACGTAATGCCACTCAGGGATGAGTGAGGCTGGTCACTCATTTTAAATGTCAGGACCTACTTGCCTAACTCCGGGCTCCTACACTCCTCATGGGGCAACACAGGATTTGATGATGATGATGATGATGATGATGTAAAATTAATAATAATGAACGAGTTATATCATCACCATCATTGCAATATTTATGCTACAAGTATTACTTCTATCACTTTATGATCGCTGACCTCCTTGTACTACTACTACTACTACTACAACAACAACTACTACTACTACAACAAATAATAATAATAATAATAATAATAATAACCATCATCATCATCATCATCATAAAAATAGAAATAAAAATAAAAATAATAATAATAACATGATCCCCAACCAACCTCTTTATTAACAAGCAAACAACACTTCTGCCCCTACCCCCCTTTTCTTCCATCCCCCCCCCCCCTTCCGCAAGACGCCGCTGCGCCCCCAGGCAAAGTTCCCACACTGTCAAGATGAGAGCAGCGACCTGGCTTAATCCTTCCTTGACCTCACCTGACCTCACCTGGCGCGTGCACGGAGAACATCGTTAGCGTCCGGAGTTCATCATCATCATCATCATCATTTCTTCTTCATCATCATTATCACCATTTTTTTCTTCTTCTCAGTCATTATCATCACCATCATCATCTTAATCTTACACCCCTACCTTCCTACACTCCGTTCACTTTAACCTGGTCTAAAATTGTCGTATCTCCATCATTACCGTTCTAGTGCTGTTTTTAACCCATGAGATGAACATGTCTTCAAAGCAGTAAATTAATATATAAAGTTGGTTTGTTTCATTACTTTCACGTCATTATTTACTGAGGTTTAAGAAGTGTTTGGTAGCTGTTGTTGTAAAGTTAAGCACAGTTACAAACGCAGCTCAACCCCCGGGAAATCTATGCATACAACCCCTGAAGTACATCATCATCATCATAATCTTCATTAGTCATCATCATTACGCTCTTTACTGTTAATATCCATGGTGAGAGAGAGAGAGAGAGAGAGAGAGAGAGAGAGAGAGAGAGAGAGAGAGAGACGCGGATAAACGGAACATGGACGGATATAAAGACAGATAAACGAAAAACAAACCCTTTCATCACTCCTTCCCACACCGCCACTAAATCCAGGCGTACTTACCGACCGACGTCTTGATCGGACACACAACCTGGAAATAAAAAGAAGATACATTAACGTCTCCCACAGAACATAAGGAAAGAGAAAAACTAGAGATAAAAAAACAAAAAGAAAAACTACAGAAGGCTGGCTGCCCTAAAATGAACAGCTTCTACAGTACGTGAGGGTATGGGAACGCTACGAGAATATGACAAGGATAGTAACTGCATTTCATAGAGGAGAGTTGAGGTGAATATTTTGTGTCTGTTTCTTTCAATAACCATGCGTTCTTTTCTGGAGTTTTCTGTTCTTGGATGAAAAAGGAAACATATGAAAAACAATGAAAATGGAGGTGAAAAGAGACAAGGAGTGTCGTGGTTGTAACTGCGCATTTGTGTGTATGGTAACAACTTTAGCGACAAAATGGGGAGGAGGAGGAGGGAAAGAAAGGGAAGAAAACGGGAAGAATATTGGGAAGGGAAGAGGAGGAGGTGGAATACGGTATACTGGAGTGAAAATTCTCTCTCCCTCTCTCTCTCTCTCCCCAGTAGAGTGAAAAGCGTGGGTGTCGATGAACGGTGGTGGTGGAGAGTTGTGATGGCGAGACAGCAAAAGGCGCCACAGAAGCGATGGGGGTGGTGCTTTGTGGGTACCAAGTGTGGTGGTGGTGCTGTGAATGGTGGTGCTGTGTATGCTGGTGGTGCTGTGAATGATGGTGCTGTGTATGCTGACGGTGTATATGATGATGCAATGTATGCCTGGCCAGGGTGTGGAGAAGACGGTGCGTTGCCATAAAGAGGGTGGGCCTTATTGGGGTGGATGTGTGGCACCTTCATGCTCTCCTGCGCACACCATTCTTGTTTACACACACACACACACACACACACACACTGGCGAGGCTGGTTAGATCTAGAGTGTGTTCTCAGCTTCTTCTTCGTGTTCTTTTTTTTTCTTCGCCCCCTTTTTCTTCTTCGCCTTCTCCCTCTTCTTCTTTCTTCATTTTCTTTGTTTCTTCTTTCTTTTCCTCGTCTTTACCGCCGTCGTTAATTCTGCACAACCAATAATTTGATGGAATTATAATGCAAAGCGAAACATTTATATAAACAATTACACATGCTTATATGACTGTATTTCTAGAGTTATTATAGTCTACCCTGACCTGGATTTTCGATTTTTGTAGCTTATTTTACGTCGCTCAGTGGCAGAACAAGACAATACCGTAGCTTTACATCCTTTTTTTTATAGCACTTCTTCGTGACTAGCATCATGTTCTAGTATCAAACTCTTCTTCCAACTCAATATTCAAGATGGAGAGATGGCAATTTTAGACCAAATAAAAGAGGTATAGTGTTTTCTTGATACCCTCAGACATCAAAAAAAAAAAAAAAAAAAAAAAAAAAAAAAAAAAAAAGAGGAAAGGACAAGACTAAAAAAAAAAAAAAAATGCCTCTTATGTATTTACTAATCTCCCAAAAAATACATTAAATCTAAAAATTATTACTAACAGAAGAAAATGCAAAAATATGCCCTTTTCTTCATTCTATTTAATATTTACAAAAGATAATATAGTAAACACGAAGAATAATATCAGCATGGATAAAAGAAAATTCTCTCTCTCTCTCTCTCTCTCCACGGCACGCCCCCCGCTGCGAGGGAGGGCGGGGTGGTCAGATCATAAATAACAAGCCAGGAACTTTGGTGGCGGAAGCAGTCCTGTAACACTTAATATCCTGACTCCTTCGCTCCCCTCTCCCCCTCTCTCCCCTTTCCTCTACCCTCTCCCCACTACCCTCCCATCTCTCTCCTTCCCTCTCCCCACTACCCTCTCCTCTCTCTCCTTCCCTTTGCCCCTGTTAAACCTCTTACTCATTCCGCTTCATTCACCCACTCCCTCTTACCCATTCCCTCCTCACCATTATCCTCATCCACCTCAATTTTCTACTACATCTCTCATCACCTATTCACCTATTTTTACTCCTGATTTTCATTGTTCTCCCCAGTCACTCCTATTTCCCTTCACCCATTATCTTTATACCATTTCCCATGTACAGTACCTCTTTCCTCCCCATTTTTCTCTTCACCTACTTCTTGTTACATCTTATTTCTCACCCATTTCTTCGCCTCTATCCATCTCGATTCAACCCTCTCCTCACCTACTCCTCCTCTTTAGTCACTTCTCCTCACCTTCCCTACCCTCCTTAACTCACCTCTTTACTTTTCACCCTCCCCTCCACCCACTACCATTTCTCCACCCACTACCACTCTCCACTCATTCTCATCTCTCCCTACACTTATTTCTTGTTTTATTTTATCCTCACGTTATCCGGTTTTGCTTCTCTCTTCACCCATTCCTTTTCTCCTTGACCCATTTCAGATCACATATTCTTCTCTCCCTTCACCCACTTCCTTTCTCATTCCTGTCACCTATTCCTCTCTACCCTCACCTATTATAATTTGCTTTCATTCATCTCTCTCTCTCTCTACCTGATCTCGCGTCACTCCTCTCTTCATCCACTCCTTTCCCCTCTCATCCGTCATCTCTTCATATATGCCCTTCATTCATCCCTCTTACTTTCACCTCACAGAAACAGATATCATAGTCTTAGGCCCGTCTTCTCGTCGGTTAAGTAAGTTCCCTAGCACTTGTACCTTACCGATTTATTTTTGGATATAGGTGGTTACTATCCTTTTGTGTGTCATTTACGCAGAGTATGGCGATACTGGAAGGATTTATGTAATACAGAATAGGACAGTAAGGTATAAGCAAAATAAATCGCTTAGGGAACGGTGTTAGGGAGCTTCCTTAACCGACGAAAATATGGGTCCTGCTTTTCTCTGTAACAAACACCCTCGAAAGGATCATTAGGCCAGTTGCTGTTTGCTTTCTTTTGTACTCCTTTGTATTCCCTCACCTCCTTCATCCTTCCAGCCAAATTCGCCTTTCACTCCATCGCTTTTTCCCCTTTCTCTCCCTTTCCCCCAACTTCCCCTTTTCTACCCCGATCTCTCTCCCCCTAATTTATGCCCCTTCCCCATTCCTCCCCTCCTCTCTCTCTCTCAGCCCCCGCCACCATCCATCCCCCACTCCCTCTTTCCCCTTCCAAGCTTTCCCCCTCCCCTCCCCTCCCCTCCCCCTTTCTCTCATCCCAAAGTTCCCTCACTCACTAAAATCATCTCACATTTTCTCCCCCCTACTTAGTCACCATTCTTACCCATACAATCCCCTACATCATGACAACCCCTGGATTTTCCCTTTGATCATAGTGTCCTTTACAAACACTATCTTTCTTTTTCTCTTTTTTCTTTCATTTTCTCACACTCATTTCTTGGAGCTTTCGTTTTGTTAGTTTTACCCTAGCAGATCATATCCTTATATATATAAAAAAAAAAAAAAACTGTTGTCTGTATTTTTTTAATATACTGTAATCCTCTTTAGCTATAACCCAACCTGTTTCTAGCCTCCATCCCCTTTCCTGATCCTCTCACTATCCCTATCCCATGAATACTTGTCCTAACTTATCTCCCCCATCCTCAGCCGTACTGCTATCCTTAATATCCATCCATCCTTCCTCCTAACACAGTCATTCTTCACCTTTACCTCGTTTTAGCCTCAAAGTAACCCCAAGACACCACCCGACGTCCCCGGCACCTCTTGGATTCGAATCACAGCGCGTTAGCTTCCAAAAACACAAGATCTCTTATCACTATCCAGGCTACGAAAATACTGCACTGGAAATTCGGATTCTTTCTATCCCTTATCCACGTCTTTTAATCCCGTGCCACCCATCCATTAACCCCCTAACCCCCCTATCCACTGCCCCCTCCCCTTCCCCCCCACCCCACCCCTCTTGTCATTGTGGTGGGGGTGGGGGTTCTTGGGGGTATTCACGCCCACCTGGCCTTTGTGACACACTGGGTATATTTCCAAACATGAGGAACGCCGCCTTTTATTTCCTTTCTGGGACTCTCTTTCTCCCACCCCCACCCCCATCCCCTCCTCTCCCTCCAGCACCATCCCTCCCTTCCTCCCACCCTTGACCCCTTCCTGTTTCTTTTTCCATCTCCCCCCCCTCATCCCCACTTCATTTTCCCTCCTTACCTCTCCCTTTTCTTTTCATCCCTCACTCACTCTCTCTTTCCCCTTCTTCCCTCCCCCATTATTCCTTTACCCTCTCTCACTCATTCACTCTCCCTTTTCCCTCCCTCCCACGACCTCTTTTCACTTCTCCTTTTTCCCTCTCCCTCACATTCCCCTCCCTCCATTCTCTTCCCTTTTCCATTCCTCCTACTCTCTCTTCCCTCCCTCACTCTCCCTTTTTCCTTCCTCCCACGAATCCTTCATCATGGTCTTCCTTCCTCTTCTTTTCCTCCGTTCCTCTGTCTGTCTGTCTGTCTCTCTCTCTCTCTCTCTCTTATTTTCCCATATTCCCTCTTCATGTACCTCAGTTTAATCCAGCCAACCCAATCGTAAGGAATTTCAACCAAACTAGCATAAATACCTCACATACTAACCCAATCTTCATCACACCTTATTGCCATTACCCTGCCTTCCTAATTACCTAACTTACCTTTCTTCCTCCTCTGTCTACCTGTCTTCATTCTTTAGACACTGCTTTACTTACCTCTTACCTTCTACTTTTTCTGTATTGGCTTCTCTGTTCACCCTTTTCTTCCTTTTCTTTTTCCTCTTCTTCCTGCTGTTCCTTTCTTCTTCCTTACTTCCCCTCTCCTCTCTTTTTTTCCAGCTATCCCTCCCTCCATTTTTCCCCTGCTGTTTTCCTTCATTGCACCTTCTTCATCCGTTCTTTCCTTCCTCCTCCTCCTTCTTTCCTTCATTTCCCATAGCTTTCCTGTCCTTCGTCCTTTCCTTCATGCCTCATCCTCCACTTCAGTTATCTTTCTCTCTCCTTTTCTCCCTCCTCCTTTCGCTCCTTTGCCCGACTTCCCTCCTTCCCTTCCCCATCCTCCCTCCCTCCCTCCTCTCCCTTGAACTCCATTTCCCTTTCTCATTCACTTCCACTTTTTCACTGACTTCCCTTGGCCATCTTCCCTCCTTCCCTCCCTCCTACTATCTCATCCCCATCCTCCTCCTCCTCCTCCTCTTTCCCTCTCACCCCTCCCACTCATCTATCTCTTTCCCTCCATTTCTTACCTCTTCCTTCTTCTTCTCTCCGATTTTCTTCCTTCCTTCCTTAATCATCTTATATACGTATCTTTATTTCTTCCTTAACATTATTTCCACTGCATAATTCTTTCCCTCCTTCTGCTCGACCGTTTCTATCAGCTTTCAATATTTTTTCTTCGTCTATACTCTTTTTATTTTAACTTGGCCTAAAACTACCGAGTCCACCTTCAGTGCTCAGTAATAACAGTAGATTAACACGAGCGCATGTTGTTAGTTACCAAAAAGTGAAGTGGAAAGGATGTAGAGCCACTGTATTGTCTTTTTCTGCCAATGAGTTACGTGAAAAGAAAGTTGCCAATGGATGAAAAATGCACGTTCCACTTCTAACCTCTTTCTATACATATATTCCTCTCTCTCTCTCTCTCTCTCTCTCTCTCATTTCTGCTTCTATTTTAATTCCTTAACCTATTCTCCTTCTTCTTCTTCATTCTCACGTTGTTATATTTCTTCCTTCATCTTCTACACCTTCCCTCCTTTCTTCTCTTTCCACCACCTTTTCTTTCCTTCCTTCCTTCCAACCCTTCCTTTCCTCCCTCTGATCTTCCTTGCGTCTCAAATTCCTCTTCTTTCCCCGTTTTCCTTCCAGTTTCTTCAATTTCGCCCTCCAGGTCCTACCACACCTTCCCTTCTTTCTTCTCTCCTCTCCATCTCAATTTTTCTTGCTTCCCTCCCTCTAACGCCTTCACATCTCCTTTTGCTCATTTCCATCCTCTCTCACCTTGCCTTCTCACTTTTTTTTTTTATTTCTTCATTCAAATATCTTTCCAAACCAATTTTTCCTCCATTCTCACCTCTTCCTTCCTTTTCCCCTCATATTCACCGATTTCTTCCTCCATTTCTTCTCCTCTCCAACCCATTCTTCCTTCTTTCCTTCAAATCTTCCCTCCTTTCTCTTACCTCCTTCCCTCCTAATTCTCTTCTTCTTCTCCAACCCATTTTTCCTTCATTCCTCCTACCCTCTTCCCTCCTCCTTCCCCCATTTCCCTTCTCGAACTCATTTTTCCTTCTCTCCCCCCATTCCCTCCCTCTTTCCTCCTACCCCCTTCCCTCCTCCTTCCCCTCCACCGTAACTAACCACAGGTAGGCCTCAAGCGAACTTAATAGAATACGGGGCTCGTGGCAAAATAAAGACAATAAAAATCGACCTTACTCTGGGACACGTAGAGGCCAAAATCCTTTACTGGTTTTTATTCCCCGTACAAAGGATCAGAATATATACTGAAGATGACTGTAAAGGGAAGGGAGAGTAGCTATGAAGGGGAATAAAAGAAGGAAGAAAGGGAGGAGAGAATGAAGGCTTAATACCAGACAGGGAGGTGAAGGAAAGCATGACGAAGGGAGAATTATAAAGAAGGAGGAGGGGAAGGAGGAAATAAAACTGAGAAATGAAAGGCTAGGCATAGGGTTATATATAGGGGAATATGTAGGGAAAGAGGAGTAAGACAAGCGATGTAAATGAGAGGTAAGTCGAGGTAAGGAAGGTAAAGGAGGAAATAGGTGGGGGACGGCAAGAGAGGGGTGAGTAAGGAGAAAAGGAGATACTGGTTATGAAGGGGAGATAAGGATGTAGGTAGGAAGAGAGAAGACATAAGAGAATTTGAAAGAGAAAGAAATGGAGGTAAGACAGAGAGCAAGAGTGCGATAAAAGGCGTGGTCAATGAGGAAGAAAGGAAGTAAAGGCGTACAAGAACGGACAACGAGAGTTTTAGATGTGATAGAGGAGAGAGAGAGAGAGAGAGAGAGAGAGAGAGAGAGAGAGAACGGACAACGAGAGTTTTAGATGTGATAGAGTAGGAGAGAGAGAGAGAGAGAGAGAGAGAGAGAGAGAGAGAAGGCATGAGGGAAAAGTAATGGAGTAAGAGGGTGAGGGGAAGGAGCGGGTGGTAAATGGGGTAAGAATTAGGAATGGGGGAGGTAAGGAGGTAAGGACGAGGTAATGAGGAAACAGGAAAGTAAGAAGAGGGAAAGAGTGGAGGTAAGGAGGAAAGAGTGGAGGTATGGAGGGTAAGAGGAGGTATATTAGCCATTATTGGGGCCGCGGCGGCAATGATCACCACAGTTCCGGTCCACTGAACTAACCTCACTCCCTCTCTCTCTCTCTCTCCAGTCCCTCCCCCCTCCCCTCCATCTAATTCTTTCTCTCCATTCATCTCTCCCCCCCCCTTCTCTTTTTTCCTACTCTTGCTTCCTTTTTTCCTCCTTCCCTCACCCATTCTTCCTTTCTCTTAATTCTGTCAGTTTATGCCTCTTCCTTTCTCCCGCCTCCATCTGTTTCTTACTTCCTTCCTTCCTCTGCCTCTTTCTTTCTCGCTCTTCTTCCCTCTTTCATTTTCTTCCTTCCTCTCCCGTCTTTTCTTCTACATACCTCCTTCCCTCACACCAGTATTTTGTCTCTGTCTGACTCCTTCGTTCCTGCTTTTTTTTCCCTTCCTCTCGCTTCCTTCCTTCGTTCCTCATCTCTCAATCTTTCTACATATCCTACTCTCCTCCCCCTTTCCCTTCCTCCCTCCTCCTCCTCTTCTCTCCTTCCTTCGTTTCATCTCTCAACCTTCTACGTATCTATTTCTCTCCTTGCCCTCTTCCCCTTTCCTTTCCTCCCTCCTCCTCTTCCTCTCTCCTTCCTTCGTTTCCTCACCTCTCAACCTTTACAGGTATCCTTCTCTCCTATCCCCTTTCCCCTTCTTCCTCTTCCTTCGTAACTCTCAAAGGAAGCATCATCATGAGCATCAATACCTTTTTGGCTTCAATAAATCTGTAATGTTACTTCGTCCTACCTCAACCGCGAATGTACATCAAGAGCAAGGAATCTAGACATCAGGATATTACTATTTCCTGTACTTACCTTTACACATCATTATTTTATTCCAGTCCCCCCCCCTCCTCCCTTTCTTCTTTTGTTCCTTGTCCCTGCATATCTTCCTACCTACTTTCCTCATACCTTCTCTTCACTCACTCATGCCTCCATCTCCCCCCCCCCCTCTCTCTCTCTCTCTTTCTCTGTTTCCGGATCCTACTTGACCCCATACATTAGGTAGGAATTAGGACTGAGATGATGATGATGATGATGATGATGATGATGAAATTGATAATGATTCTTTTCTATATATCTATCCACACACATTCTAAACTGCATAATGACCCTTAATTATTCGAGTCAGCTTAAAATGGAGAGTTGGGATGTGGGCAACGACTCCTGCTTTGACCTTAACTTCTCAAAAATTAGATTCTGTATGAGAGAGAGAGAGAGAGAGAGAGAGAGAGAGAGAGAGAGACCCAGCATGATAAACGTATGTACTGAAAACGTTAATGTTATCCATCCTTCAGTAACCCTCCCTGGAAAGTCCCATTTGAGGGCTGCAGGCTGGGACATTGGGGGCTCAGTGGAAACGTTTGGGACTTTGGTGGCTCAGTGGAAACGTTTGGGGCTTTGGAGGCTCAGTGGAAACGCTTGGGGCATTGGTGGCTCAGTGGAAACGTTTGGGGCTTGTGCAAAAGGTGGGGGGGATTGGTGGGTGGGTTGAGGATATACTGTAGTTATCATTTTGCTCTCACTCTTACTACTGCCCCAAGATATTATTTACCTTTGGAACTGAAGGGGTTAGAAGCACTGTCCATTTACGACACGCATTATTATTATCATTATTATTATTATTATTATTACTACTACTACTACTATTACTTCTACTACTACTGCTACTACTACTATTATTATTACACATGACATTTTATTCAGGTACGGATAATGTGATTTTTAAAGCATTCTAAGCAATTTCTATTAACCCCTTCTGAACTAGGACGTCTTTTGCCATATTCTTACTACCTCCAGACGACTCTAGGCCGCTAAGAACAAACCTTCTCTTAGTGGTTAGAAGTCTCTGTTAACTCCTAAGAAACTAAATCGTCTTTATCTTATTCTCTGTACCACTGGACGATTTGAGAGAGAGAGAGAGAAAAAAAAAAAGGAAGGAAAGGCGGAAGAGACTTAAGACAGACAGAGGAAGTGAAGAAAAATAGGAAATAATGTGGGTGTAGGGGAAGAAGGAAGGATATAAGCAGGGTGGGGGAAGGAGAGGGATGGGGGCGGGGAAGGATGGGGTAGAGGTGGGGGAGAGAGAGGGGTGGGGGTGGGGTAAGGGGAGGGGGAGTATGTCACATGGAATTCCCCTGACGGTAAGACAAAGAAGGGGGGGAGGGGGGGAGGTCTGGCGCCAGGGAGATGAGGGAGGCTGGAATTAGCGGTAAGAAGGCGGATTACTTATTGCTCTCTCTCTCTCTCACACACACACAGACACACACACACACACACACACACACACACACACACAAAGTTGGATTTTAATTGTCTCTAATACCGTCTCTCTCTCTCTCTCTCTAATCCCGTTATATCAAGTACTGGAGTTGGCAGTAGCGTGATTACCATAATTATTTTTCTCGCCGACTTTCACCACCCTCTTAACGCTTAAATGAACTCGCTTTTAGTCCCTCTATATTTAGTTTTAGATTTTTCTTTGAGTCTTCTTTTTCTTTTTCTTCATTCTCCCGTACCTACTCTCTCTCTCTCTCTCTCTCTCTCTCTCTCTCTCCAGCAGCCAGCGTTTAACACTATATACATTCTCTCTCTCAGCACTCATCAACCCCCCCCCCTCTCTCTCTCTCTTTCATCGTTATCTCAGCAACTAGTGACTTCCAGGGTTCAGTGGGCTTCAGGTATCCAATGGGGTCAATGTACGAGGTCAGGTAAGCTTCCAGACCATCCAGGCTCATCTATTAAGCTTCCCAACCTTCCAGGCACATCTATTAAGCTTCCAGACCATCCAGGCTCATCTATTAAGCTTCCAGACCATCCAGCCTCATCTATTAAGCTTCCAGACCATCCAGACTCATCTACTAAGCTTCCAGACCATCCATGCTCATCTATTAAGCTTCCAGACCATCCAGCCTCATCTATTAAGCTTCCAGACCATCCAGGCACATCTATTAAGCTTCCAGACCATCCAGACTCATCTACTAAGCTTCCAGACCATCCAGACTCATCTATTAAGCTTCCTGACCATTGAGACTCATCTACTAAGCTTCCAGACCACCCAGGCACATGCATTATGCTTCCAGACCATCCAGGCACATCTATTAAGCTTCCAGACCATCCAGGCTCATCTATTAAGCTTCCAGACCATCCAGACTCATCTATTAAGCTTCCAGGATGATTTGTCTTTAATTGCCTTCATTTTTTTGCCTTAAGGGTTATTTGTTATGATACTGTCTACTCCACTTTGTCTCTTCCCTTTGCCTACAACCTTCAGATCTGTTGACTAAATTTGTTCTTGTATCTGGAAGTGAAATGGACTGATTTTTTTCTTCTTTTGTTTACCGTACGGATTTTTTTTTCTATGCACGCTGTCCTTGGGTTCTGATTATTATTATTGTTGTTGTTGTTGTTGTTGTTGTTGTTACTACTACTACTGGTACTACTACCATCATCACCATCATCATCATCACTATAACGAAGTAGTGAGCTTCAAAAATACACAAAATACACTCCATCACTTAGCTATGTATCCATCGTGTGTATCTAGCCATCATTTTAATATTCGTCTTCACACATCCAAACATCCTCGTGGACCCATCAACCTCCATGATTCAAGTGATATCCTAAAGTGCCGTGTACATCATTTTTAAGATTAACATTCATCACGCACTCATCATCTACCAATCCATACATCGTCACAGCATCAATCCAGCCACTTTAGATCCAGGTTTGGTGATAGTGGTTTCCAGTTTTCCAGTGAAGTTCCAGACCATCCATCACCCATCACCTAGCTATCCAGATCACCCATCACCCATCACTCCGCCAACCATCCATCCAACACCCAACAGTCCAACCACCTCATCAAAACATCTTCCAGGATCCGTCAACTTCCAGGCGTGATGATAGTGGCTTTCAGTTTTCCAGTGAAGTTCTAGATCACCCATCATCCATCACCCAGCCAACCATCCATTCAGCATCCAACACTTCATCCATTTCATCAAAACATCTTCCAGGATCTGAAAACTTCCAGGCTTTAGATGAAGTTCCAGGGCATCTACCATCCGTCAGTGCATCATTTCACTCAACCAACCATCCAAACATGAACCAGCCCATTATCCTCGCAGCATCTAACAATCCATCCATCATTTCAACATTCATCCATCTAACATCTACCTTCCATCAACTTCGACTCCACGTGAGATTTTAAGGCATCCATCATCCAGTCCCAACCATCACCCAACAACCCATCTAGCCTCTGAACATCCATCACTCCATGTCACATCCAGCCTCCATTAACTACTAAGTTCTCCGTAAGATTCCATGGCACCTATCATCAATCACACTATCGTCTATCACCCAGCCAACCATCCATCCATCCACTATCCATCCATCAATCACTCAGCCACCCATCCATCCACCTGCCAACCATCCATCCACCACCCAATCATCCATTCATTCATCCACCAGACAGCCATCCAACTAACACCTCCATCATCACAGCATCCATCCACCTCACCCAAACATCTTCCAGAACCCATCAACCTGTGAAATTCCAGAGCACCTTCATCCATCAGACCATCAACTAACAATACATCCAGCATCTCAACATCCATCCACCTCACATCCAGCTCCATCAACCAATCCCACATCCATACATCTTTCAGGCTCCAGGCTAGATTCCAGGGCAGCCACCATCCATCAGATCAACAACTAACAATCCATCCAGCTCACATCCAGGCCTCATCAACCATCCATCATCCATACATCTTCCAGGCTCCACGTGAGATTCCAGAGCGCCCATCATCCATCAGAGCCTCATCAGGACGCAGCCATCCAGCACGGGGGCGGGATTCCAGGGGCCCGTGACGCGTGTCCAGCTGGATCGTTTCTTCCAGGGCATTCCAGTTATTCCAGACCCGACCATTACCGCCGTTTTCACTACTTTTTGTCTCCAGTTACTGTTAATCACGCTTTGGATTTTCTTTACTTCTTCTGTATCTGTTTCTCTCTTTGCTTCTTTACATCTGTCTTTGTTGCGTTTCTGTCTTTGCCTATTTATCTCTCTGTCTCTGTGTCTTTGTCTCTTGGTCTCTGCTGTATAGTATTTGTCTGTCTTCTGATTTGTTAACTTGTTGAAACTGCGTTACTGGAATATGTCTTTCTATCAATACCAAGACCAGGCCGACTCGAAGAAACCATAAACTCACTGGGGTTTGCGTATCTAAGTAAAACACACACACACACACACACACACACACACACACACACACACACACACACACACACACACACACACAATTTTAAACTTAGTTCCTCTCTCTCTCTCTCTCTCTCTCTCTCTCTCTCTCTCTCTCTCTCTCTCTCTCTCACGCCGAACAGTAGGGGGTGATTTCAACTTTCCGGTTCACTGCGGCTCAGGACTGTAACCTAATATTTGCTATTTTTGTGACTACAACGAAGACAGCTACTGAAAAAAATGAGAGAGAGAGAGAGAGAGAGAGAGACAGAATTAAAGCAACCATCATAAATATCAAAAGGACAAGAACAACACTATTTCCACCACCACCATCACAACCACCACCACTATTACTACTACTACCACCACCACCACTACCACCACAAACTCACAAATACCTGTCCTCTAAATGCCACTAACGACACAACCACAAACTAACCCCAAATGAAGTTCTTACACCCATACACCCAGGCATAAAAAAACAGTCTGGGTCATCTCCGGTCCAGGTCATTCTTTTGGCTGCGGTCAAGTGCCATAGTTGCGGTCAGAGGTCAAAATAGATTAGATTATACGACCGGTCAGCTTAGGTCATTTCGGTTTTAGACTCACAACTGCGGTCACTTAAGCGCGTTGGTTCTAGCCTGACCAAAAGACCTAACCCCCTTCAGCTCGATGGCCAGGTGTAGTAAAAAATGAAGGGTTAATTTGACTAGTAACCAAGGAGCAGAGACCGCCTCATACCTATACATCATCGAAATCAAATGGCTCCTTTAGTACCGTGACATCTCTTATATTAAATTAAATTCTTGTGATTATCAGTTTTATTCAGCTTAAGAATACTTGAAATGAAAGGGTTAGATATAGGTTTGCATTCATGGCGGTTAACTAATCTCCCTAATACCTCTTCCTAACCGATTTATTCTTGGTTGTGTCCAGCTACTATCCTTTTGTATGTTATTTATGCAGAGTACTGTAATATCAGAATGACGTAACACAAAAGAGGACGACACGGTGCAATCAGCAAAATAAATAGCTTAGGAGGAGGTGTCAGGGAGCTTCACTGCTAGAAATCAGTCCCTCAGCTTAATAAAATCGTCTGGAGGTTGGAAAAATAAACCAAATTACTTCATCATGGTAAAGAGGAAAACCATGATTAGATTCCACGACCGATCAACTCAGAAATTTGGGGTTTATAAGCAACACTGACATCACGAGTTGCATTTAAATATTTACTGATCAGAATTAACCCCTTAAGTACAATGGCGTCTTTCGAATTTTATTCTTGCTATCAATTTTAATCTTCAGAAATTTTCCAAATCTGTAGGGTTAAATATACCGATCAAAATGAATAAATCTGGCAGTAGGAAGAATTAAAAAGAGGTCATTGTAGTGAAGGGGTGTCGGTGCGTGTCTGGGGAGCCTTGGAGTGGCTTGGGCGGGAGTATGCACGTAGCAGCCCGATAATATTCTACGAAACACCTGGAGTACAGTCAGTATCAAAGGAACTGTCGCCTCTCCTGTTTTTCCCTCCACAGACTCTGATAATCAGGTGAATCCACAATGACACTAATGACATATGTAGCTAAATAAGGTCTTCATTGTCAGTTACTGCTATTTACTACACGTTCGGGATAGGAGACATGATTTTTGCTATCGACTGTACACTGCATATTATGGTACCACTACAGGATTTTGTCAGGTTTGGAAAAAAAAAAAAAAAAAACGCTGGTAGTAAAGGTTAAAAATAATCTCCACTAATCTCCTTCTGAACCATGACTCTCTCCATGTAACTCCTTCAGTGTGATTTTTTTTTTTTTAAACTATGCTTACTACTTCCAAACGATTATATTTAGTTACAGACATAAATGGTCCTGGAGAATTTAACTGCATTTTATAAGCCAGGAAAACCCAATCAGGTCAGCAACGCGTATAAAAATAATTAAAGTTTTTCTCTTATAGACTTCTCATTCTGTACAAAAATGGCGGGAATTAGCTACACTCCCTCTCAAATCGACATACAATAGAGGTTTCGGGCCCTCTTCCAATTTCGCCTCCTGTCCTGTCGAACCAGAACGCCTCCCTCTTCATCCTGAACCCCGAGGCCGAAACCGAATGAACCGAGAGTGCCCATAAAGTTGATTTTTCCAGGGAGCCGGGTTGTGTGTACGGCCGAATTCCCCCACTTCTTGTTGACACGGTGCGAGGCGAAACTAACGTCATTTTTGTTTACTTAAGACGTTGATTACGCTGACTTTGTTATACCGGGAACTGTTTTCTATGTCGCTACAGTAACCTCGCCAATATTAGTCTGTCCTCACCTCAAGTTCTCTTTCTAAACACACACACACACACACACACACACACACACACACACACACACACACACAAAATAAAAAGGCCTCAAGGAGATTCCATTCCCTACTACGGATCCTTCCTCAGGTAAGTAGAATCCTCAGGTATTGGACTGATTAAAATACAGATGAGGTCATGTGATTAAAGGTGTTACGAAGTTAAAGGGACTAACTGCACCCCCACCACCTCACTGGGTACGACTTTTTCCACCTATTTTTTAGCGGCGTAAATTCAACGTTTGCACCGAGCGTATTTTCATTTGCCGGGTCATCGCTGGTGGACGCGCTTTGGAGGTCATTAGCGCTGGACTTCCGGGGTCAGTCTGTACCCAATTACACCCGCTACGTAGAATTGGTCATTACAGGTCGTCGCCATTTCCGTGCTGTGAGCCATTTGTGCATTGTTCTATTTTTCCATTATAATCGTCCTCACTTTATCTCTCCGTAACCTTACTATATCTATCAGTAACCTTAACCTAATCGTCCTTACTGTATCTATCCGTAAACTCATTATATCTATCAGTAACCCTGACTTAACCTATTCGTCTTTACTGTATCTATCCGTAACCTTACTATATCTATCAGTAATCCCGATTTAACCTAACCTTGCTTTAAAAAGGTAGCCTCACCTAGCCCCTCCTCCTTTAACCCCTCTGCTGCAAAGTACTGTATAACTTTCAATAATTTCACCTGGCAGACGATTTTTCACTCAAAGAAATCCACCCAACTAAAACTAATAAAACAAATAAAGCTAATAAAAAGACTAACTATCTAGATTGAGGTTTTGACCATGAGAATACCTATACTTCATTCCAGCTAACGCCAGACGAGATCCACTGTTGTCAAAAAGTTATTATTATTATTATTATTTTTTTTTTTTTCCATAATTCCATAAATCCTTCAGCACGTGTCTTTTTTAAATCCTATTCTGACTAATGCTAAACTAAACTATTGCTGAGAGACCATTGACTGAAGGAGTTAATATTCTCTGGTTTGTTATTTGTACCGTAGAGATGTAGTTTTACGTAAATAACACGCACGAGATTGAAATGGCGGGGGACAGGGAGACATGGAGGCGATTTGTTTGTGGCCACCTCTTACGGGATTAAGGCGCCTGGCAGTAGATAGATAGAGATAAAAAGATACACAGATAGATAGATAGACAGACACACACACACACACAGATAGATAGATAGATCACCGGAAACACACAGGTAAAGGTGTTGGGGAGCCTCCTAACCCCACGAGTATACAGTCTCTCCGTCACCTAATGACCCGAAATGTCTATGAAAAGCTGTACCTGTTTTTTTTTTTTTTTTTTTTTTTTTTTTTTTACTAGTTCTATATTTTAAGATGAAATTAGAAAGTAGTAAGAATTTTTGAAGCTCATGATATATTTTAATTCCTTTGCTATATGAAAGTTTGATGTTACTTCGGAAAATGTCACAGGATAACTTGCCTCCTCTCTCTCTCTCTCTCTCTCTCAAGAACAATTCCAGTCTCTCCGGACCTACTGAAGCGACGCCACACACATTCCTTCTCCTCCAGATCTAAATGTCTCTCAAGGAATTCCTGAAAACCAAGAATTACAGTGAAGTTTCCCCTACTGTCTGGATGTAATTGATTTTTATGGATTCCCTGCGTTTTTAAGATTTTTATTTTATTTTTTTATTATTCCTATCTTATTAACATTCGTATACTTTCTTTATCTTTATTTTCTATAGCACTTTGTTCAGTCTTTATTTTGCTTCATTAACTCCTGTTCTCCCACCCCCCTTCCTTTCATGTCCTTTTTTCCTATTTTCCTTCCCTCTCCCTCCTGGCTGTCTCTCCTCTCCTTTTCATTTTCCTTTCTCCGTTTCCATTGCCTGTCTTTACCTTATTCTCTCTTCCTCGTCCATCTTCTCTAATTAGCCTCTAAATTTCCTACCTTTCCTCCTCTTCCTCATGTCTTCTCTCTTCTCTTTGTCTCTTATCTCTTCCCTTCACTGTCATCTTCTCTTCTTTTCCCGCCCCTCCTTTCTCATCTTCCTCTCCTTCTTCTTCCCCATGTCTTCCCCCTTTCCCTCCTCTCCTTAGCTTTCCCATCTCCTCCCTTTACTGTCCTCTTCCATTTCTTTTCCCCCTCTTTTTTTCCTCTCCCTTCCTTGCGTGTCCTTCTTTCCTCGTCTTCCTTTCCTTATCCCGCCTTTCCCATCCTTTCCTTTCCTCCTCTCTCATCCTTCCTTCCCTTTCCCCACTCTACCCCTTCCTCTCCCTGTTCCCGCTCCCTACCCTTCCTTTTCCCCCTCTTCCTTCCTGTCCCTACACCGTCTCCCTACCCTCCCTTTCCCCCTCTCCCTTCTCCCCCTTCCCACCCTCCCTTTCCCCTTCTCCCTTCTCCCCCTTCCCACTCTCCCTTTCCCCCTCTGCTCCCTTCCTCTCCCTACACCTACCTACACTAATAGTTTACCCAGTCGCCAAATTCCGTGTGTTTATCAAGGCGAGGAAGGGCGTGATAAAGACAGGGCGAACACAAAGAGCCCGGGGATAAGGGAGAAATGGAGGGAGAGACTGAAAGGGAGAGGAAAGAGAGGGGGGGGAGAGACTGAAAAGGAGAGGAATGAGATGGGGGAAGGCGGCGGCCATTTAACACCGAGGACAGAAAGGAGGTAATGAAGGGGAAAGGAAGGATTGCTGGAGGGAAAGGTATAGTGAGGAAAGGCGAGGTAGAAAGGTGAGGGAGGGGAAAAGGGAAGAGGGAGGGGAGGGAAAGAAGGTAGGGGGAAAAAGGGAGACCAGAGGGAGGAGAGGGAAGGAAGGGTGGGTAGAAAGGTAAGGGAGGGGAGGGAGAGAGAAGGAAGGAAGTGTGAGGGAGAGGGAAGGAAGGAAGTGTGAGGGAGAGAGAAGGAAGGAAGTGTGAGGGAGAGAGAAGGAAGTGTGAGGGAGAGAAGGAAGGACGTGTGAGGGAGAGAAGAAAGGACGTGTGAGGGAGGGAAGGCAGGGATGGAGGAAAAGGTAAGGAAGGGGAGAGAGGGAGGAGAGGAAAGGTGAGGGAAAGGAAAAAGTATGGGGGTGGTGGAAAGTTAAGGGAGAGCAGGGAGAAAGGAAAAGTTGGGGTGAAAGGAGTTAGGGTGGGAAGAGGGGAGGGGAGGAAGAGAGGGGAGGGGAGGAAGAGAGGGGAGGGGAGGAAGAGGGGGGATGGCATAGAGAGAGGTGAGGTGAAGGTGAGAGTGGGCGAGAGAAAGCAAAGGGAGTGGAGAGAAGGAGTGAGAAAAGGGAGGAAGAGGTAGACAGGAAGGGAAGGTGAAGAAGCGAGGAGGTGAGAGAAAGGGAGAGAAGGGAAAGTAGAGCCTGAAAGGAGGGAAAATATGGGACATGTTCAAATATTAGAGGGAAGAATGAATGTAAAGGAATGGAGATAGGAAAGGTAAGGGAGAGGAGATAGGAAGGGAGGACGAAGGGAGGGAGGGGGATGACAAAGATGTAAGGGAAGGGAGAGAGGGAGAGAAGGGAGGGGGTGACGGAAAGAGGAGAGAAATATGAGACAAGGGCAAATAATGAGTAACGACAGAATGAAACTAAGGGGAGGGAAGAATGGAGAATGTATAAGAAAGAATGTATGGAAGAGGGAGGAAGGAAAGGCAGGGAGGGTGGCTGAAAGATTAAGTAGGGGAGACAGCGGGTGAGAGGATGAGAGAAAGGTAGGGGAGAGAAAAGAGGAAGGGGGGGTATGGAGGGGTGACAGGGAGGAGGAGGAAAATAGGAGATACATGCAGGTATTAAGAGACTGAACGGGAGAGAGAAGGAGGAAAGGTAGGGACAGGGGAAGAAAAATATGAGAAAGACAGAAAAGGAGGAAGAAATGGAATGAAAGACAGGCAATGGAGAGAGGAGGAGTGGGAAGGGATGGAAGAAGGGGGAAGGGAAGGTGTGGTAGGAAAAATATAGAGGAATGAGGGAGGGAGGAGAGAAGGGAGCTGAGAGAAGGGCAGGCAAGGGGTGAAACAGAGACGACGGAGATATACAACATGTGTAGATATTAGTGAGGAGAATGGAGAGAAGAGAAAGAGAGGAAGGAGAGAAGAGGAAAAGGGGGAATGAAATGCAGAAGGAAGGGAAAGAGAATTACGAGGAAGGGTGGAGGTAAAAGAGAGGTGAGGGGAAATGAAATGGGGTAGGAATAAGGTGATAAATGGTGTGAGGGAAAGGGAGGAGTGGGGAAAGCGGGAGGGGGAAAAAGGGAGGAAGGTAAGGAAAAGCTGAGGGGGAAGCTACAGGGTGGGGAAAGAAAAGAGAGAAAGGTAAGGGAGAAGAAAGAGAGGTGGAAGGAAGGGAGAGGATGACAGAAAGGCGAGGAGGGAGGGGGAAGGGGGCAGGAGGAAAGGAGGAAGATGAAAGGGAGGGGAGGGGGGGGAGAAAATAAGGGACATGTGCAGATATTAAAGTGAAGAATGGAGGGAGGGAGGGAGGGAGGGAGGGAGAATGAGGGTGGGGAGCGAGGGAAGGAGGGGGGATGAAGAGAAGGAGAGACAGCAGAGAAGACTAAAAGAAGGGGTGGTGTGAATAGCAGATGAACAAATATTACTGAAGATTGAAGGTGTGTGTGTGTGTG
>NC_137025.1:5690000-5705000 GCF_032717465.1 Coenobita brevimanus | reverse complement strand
ATTCTTACTACCGTCAGACTACTTCAGAGTAAGATATTTTGCAGCAGCTTGGGGTACATACTGCCTTCATTAACCCCGTCACGGCAAGATCCATCATCTGAAATTAATATGACGACACGAAGGACGAAGTACAAAAAGATATCACCGCACTGAAAGGGTTAAAGTGTCATGAAATCGCTGAGGAAAGGGTGTTACGGTCCCCTTAGCGAGCAAGAATACGGCTCACTGTGCATAGGAAGTCGGCATACGAGCACAAACGTCATTAGAAGAACGCCATCACTTAGGCACTGACCGAGACCGAAATCATTAAGATGTTAGCACGAAGCGAAGACGGCATATACCTGCGGGTCACTGTACGAACGGTTATCCAGTAGACTCAGTTTCCAAAAATACATACACAGACTGGCCTGATCATTTCACAGACTCTTACCTTCATTACCATTATCATCCCCACCACCATCATCACCCTCCACACTCTTATTCCCACGTTAAGATGTGGTGAGATAGATTCAGGAAGAGGGATTAAGGGAGTAGATACCTGAAGGCTTTGGATATAATGGCTCCATCTTCACAATCCGGACACGTGAGAAAATTCGTCCATCTGGAGCCAAATCAAAATCAATGTTTGCCATCCCCCTGCTCAAATGGTAAAGGGTTCTGAGGTTCAGGTGCTTGGTTACCGTCCCTCCATATATTTTTTGATTTTCTTATAATGGAGACGGACAGACAACGCACCGATACACTCTGAAACACTTCGCTTCCTGGCACCATCCCCGTTTACTCAAAATTCACGACCACGGCAGCCTGGTTATATCGGTGCCACCACGTGAAGGCGCCCCTCTCCAACACCAATCACGATGGAAACCCAATTATTAACATACGTGTAATCATTATCGTCCTAACCTTACTTTCCGGCCATTATATTTTGATGAGCAGAATCCAGAATGTAGGAAAAGAAACATACAACATTAGGAAGAGTAGCATCAGACTGCCTTCGACAAAAAATGAGCAAAACACAGACGATGCCAATATCAGCCTCTCTTCCCTGTACCAAAGTCAAACAGGTTAACTAGGAACTACCCCCCCCACCACCACCACACCTGTCCTCACCAGGTAGCATTCTCCCTAGTAGCAATACCAGGGGGAGTGGAAGGTGGGGAGGGGGACGGGAGGCGTGAACCGCTCCTGACCATTAGACCGGAACTTCTGCTATCATCCTCCCCATCCCCACGTCCCCTACCCTCCCTCCCCATCCCCTCGTCAACCACCCTCCCTCCCCATCCCCTCGTCCCTCACTCCTCCCTCCCATCACACCACACCTACCCCTTTACTTACTCATTCACCTCTCGCTCAACTCTCAGCCACCCCTCATCCATCCCTCTCCCACGCCTCACCACTTTCACCCCCTCACTTCTCTCTCCCCCCTTTCCATTCACTTACCACCCACTCATTAACCCACTCTACATTCCCTCACATCACCCCCACCCCCCACTCCTCATTCACCACCCACACATCCCTCAAAAATCCCCACTCACTCACCCATCCCTCATTCAGCTACAAACCACGAATCTCAAATCACACCCATCCCGCCACCCATCCCCCACTCCTCCTCACCCATTTTTCACCACTTTCAAAGTAAAGTACCTTAAACTAAAAATAATCGTCTGGAGGCAGCGGGAATGATAAAAAAACGTTCTAGGAATGAAATGGTTAATGAAAATTGCCTGTTCAACCATTCTCACCTCATCATTCGCCTCCCTCATCTCCCCCTCACCCATCCCTCATTCTTCCCTCACCCACCTCTCACATCCCTCATTCCTCCCTCATCCATCCCTCATCCTTTCATCATCACATCCCTCATCTCCCCCTCACCCATCCCTCATTCTTCCCTCACCCATCACTCACATCCCTCATTCCTCCCTCATCCTTTCATCATCACATCCCTCATTCTCCCCTCACCCATCCTTCATCCTCTCATCACTTATTCTCCCCTAAACCATCCCTCATTCTCCCCTCACCCATCCCCCTCATCACTCACATCCCTCATTCTCCAAGCATCCCTCATCCTCACCCACTGCAAAGATTCGCTAAAGGTGAAGGTCGGGCGTTATCTGCATCGATCAGAATCCCCAAGAGGCGGCCACAGATTCTTCCATCATGTCATGCCACCAGGAGCATTCGTCGGTCATCCACCCATACCTGTCCTGAGCTACCTTATTTCTTTACTTCTATACTTTACATACGTGTCCTGAGCTACTTTACTTTACTCCTTTACTTCTTTACTTTACTGAGGTTATAATGTGACTGGATTTTACCGTCTTGATCTTGCTGGCACTGGACGATTTTATTCCTCTTAAAGAAACTCCTCGCAGGACTGAGAGGGTTTGATAATCTCCACCAACTCCTTCAGTACGCTGACGTCTTCTCACGGGATTATTTATTTATTATTTGTCTGGTCACTTATCTTTAAACAGCGTCCCGGGCTAAATGGGTTTGATGTTTTCGAGTGAGGGAGGGTCAAACAGCTCTTTCTCATCCACCCAGACATATTTTATCGCCAATCTCGTTCCATTGCAGTGAAGTTGACGGATACCATAACTCCCTCAGTATACTAATAATAATAATAATAATAATAATAATAATAATAATAATGAAGACCGTTTCTATGGCCTCCCTTTAAGCAGACTATAACGGTATGATGCCTGAAAAAAAAATCTGATCACTGTAAATAAGGATTTTAATATACCTTTAATTTTAATGACTCACTTATCCCTCTACGTCTAATTCATCTATCTATCAACAATTTATCTATCCAGTATAACCCCTAAATCTATCTCTTCATCTATCTTTTTTATACCCCTTAATTTTAATGATATCCGTCCCTCTACAAGTAATTCATCTATCAATCAACAATTTATTTATCCACTGTAACTCCACTGTCTATGTCTTCATCTGTCCACTGTAACACCTTAATCTCTTCACCTATCCACTGTAACACCTTAATCTCTTCATCTATCCACTGTAACACCTTAATCTACTTACTCATCTATCCTACACATATATACAACTATCCATCACTATGCAATTCACCCAAAACCATCCTTACCCATTCATCCTTCTACATCAATTCAATTAACCTTCGAGATCCAATTAACCTCTTCTTGAACCCTCAATTATAATAACCTTCTAAATAACAAATCAACACCGCAAAAAATCATCCTAACTTTTACCATTTATTTTATTTTCATGTTTCCCTCAATTAAAAAGTTAATTTCCATTTCTCCAATAAGTACAGCATACGAATCATTACTATTAACGTAACATCATTATTATTAAAGGTAACCAAAGTGCATAATACCTTTACTCGTGGCTTTAATACAAATTAAGTAAAGCAAATAACTAAAATGATTAAACACGTATTTCGACTCTCTCTCTCTCTCATTCAGTTCCCAGGACCCGAGGCGGAAATAGCGAGGCGAAGATCCATCAACAGGTGTGTACAGGTGACTGGCTCTGTCACTAGCGTACACAAACACGTTCACCATTCACTTTACGTACATACACACACACACACACACACACACAACGCAGACCTGAGTTAAAACGTGTGACTACTTTCTTTTTTCAATTACACACACACACACACACACACACACACACACACACACACACACAAATCAGACATGACTTTCCTGAGCCGGCTTTATCACGATGCTGTGTGTAACCTATAATATTCCTTGTCTGAGATGCTGGAGTTTCGAAAAAAAAAAAATAATAATAATAATAATGGTTAGGTGGAAGTTAGCTACCTTCGATGACTCTCTCTCTCTAACCCCAGGCATTTAATTCACCTGAGGAAAAAGTGACTGACTAAACGGGCTAATATTCAAGAAGTTAAATCTAAAATGAGGAGGTTTGCAACTATAAGAACTGAAGGTGCAATTGACAAACCATATAACAGTAATATTTCCTTCTTAAAGATTTCCTGGAGCGATTTCCTTTTTTTTTATTTTCTTCCAAGGAAATGGCCACACACTCCTTTTCCTGGATCCTCCCGTGATAGGACAAATAAAATGTGTGTGTGTGTGTGTGTGTGTGTGTGTGTGTGTGTGTGTGTGTGTGTGTGTGTGTGTGTGTGTGTGTGTGTGTGTGTGTAGTAAACAATTTATCTATTAATTATCAAGACTCACCTCTTCAGTACAAGTATCCTTTATCTTTTATTCTTGCTTTTTTCAGATAATTATAATCAGCTTATGAAAACCTCTCGAAGCCAGCAGAGAGAGAGAGAGAGAGAGAAACGATTTTATTCAGCTGAGATGAATGCCAGCTATCGAGGGTTAAGTGGACTAGGGGGGGGGGGTCAGTGGCGGGGTGGAGGTGGATGGGTTTTTATAGAGACTAATAAGGAGAGTTTATTTCAGGGCTCTGGACGCGCTTGGGGGTTTCGCTCAGGCTAAAACCAGACGATTTTATTCAGCTGAGAGAAATATTAGCCATCAGAGGGCTAACGCCTTGGGGGGGGGTGGCATATCTGCATCCTTTATTCCTGCTTCTGACAGACGATTTTTACTGACTGGCGATTATTAGACACGATTATTACACAGGCGATTTTTACCGACAGGCGATTTTTACCGAGACGATTTTTACCGACAGGCGACTTTTAATGACACGATTTTTACTGACATGATTTTTACCGACAGGCGATTTTTACCGACAGACGATTTTTACTGAGACGAATTTTACTCACAGGATTTTTACCGAAAGACGATTTTTACCGACAGGCGATTTTTACTGACAGACGATTTTTACTGACACGACTTTTTCCGACAGGCGATTTTTACTGAAACTATTTTTACTGACGATTTTTTTTGACATACGGTTTTTACTGACGCGATTTTATTCATCATAGGACAGACATCTAATAGTGATGGGGTTAACATATGTCTGTGCCTCAAAACTTTCACACTATTTACATTCTGACCAGACGATTTGTTTAGCTAAGAGAAATCCAAGCCAATCAGAGGGTTTACGGGTGCCAGTGGTGAGATAAAGGGACAAGGGTTGAAATATACGCCTGTGCTTCAGAAATTTCATACCATTTACATTTTGGCCAGACGATTTTTTTTAGCTGAGGGAAATCCATGGAAATCAGAGATGAGGTAAAGGAAGGTAGGGCTGAGAGATATACCAGGGCCTCATACCAGTCATACCAGCAGCATTCCACCACACTCCCGGACACACACATCCGGTCTTATCCACGCTGGGGTGTGTGGGAAGGACAGGTGAGGGTGGGGAGGATAGGTGAGGGTGGGAAGGATGGGTGAGGGTGGGGAGGATAGGTGAGGGTGGGAAGGATAGGTGAGGGTGGGAAGTATAGGTGAGGGTGGGATGGACAGGTGAGGGTAGGAAGGACAGGTAGTGGGTAGGTAGGGGGACTGGTGGGATAGGTAAGGAGTTGGGGGATTGGTGGGATAGGTAAGGAGTTGGGTGATTGGTGGGATAGGTAAGAGGTAGGGAAGGACTGGGAGACAGGAAAGTAAATGAGAAGGACAGAGAAGTGAGCAGGCAGGATGATAAAAGGCGGCCGGGGTGTAGGAGGGATAGGTTAGGAACTGGGGGAATACACAGAGGAAGGAAGGATAGACAGTGTGAGGGAAGGATAGGGAGAGAGAAATGATGGATGGACAAGTGGATGGGTGGGATGATATAAAGTTACAGGTGTGCGAAGGATAGATGGGAATAAGAATAATAGTCAGGCGTAGAAAAGATAGGTAACTAGTGAGTAGGATGGGTAGGAATAGAGAAGCGAGAGACAGGAAGGGAGATGTGATGGGCAGGTAGTGTGAAAAGGATAGGTAGTGGGTAGGAAGGATGGGAAGAGAGAGGGGAAGGATACGAAGAGAGAGGGGAAGGATAAGCAGTGGGTGGGAAGGATAGGCAGGGGGTGGGAAGGATAGGGGATAGGTAGGAGCCGGGATGTGGTTGCGTTGGTGGGGGGAGGGGGGGGAAGACGCGGATGGATGGGATGGGGATGAGGGAATAGGAATGGAATGCATGGGAAGCGAGATGACTAAGTGAGATGCTATGGAATGAAATGATGAAATACGCTTTTGAATGAGAGAGAGAGAGAGAGAGAGAGAGAGAGAGAGAGAGGGGAGAAAAAGAACATATAAGAATGAGAGTGACAAGGATAGAAGAAACTACGAGAGTAACTGAAATAAAAAAAAATAATAATAATAATAACAATAAGGTGACGAAGAAAACCGTAAACAAAACACAGTGGAGAAGGGAACCGGAGAGAGAAGAGGACAGAATGGAAGAGAGGAGAGGATGAGGAGGACGTGGGAGGGGAGAGGAGAGGAGGAGAACAAACTACAGGATATGATGAGGATGTAGGAGAGGTCAAGGAGGTCACAGGATGAGGTAGGAGGGGCCAGATTTATGCCACCTTAGTATGTCCAGGTCAGGAGAGGTCACCGGTCTTAGGGGTCTGTCCGTCTTACACAAACACTTGCTTCATCACACCTGTCTCTCACTTTTTTTATCTTTTCCTTTTCCCACGTCATTCCTAACTCCCTTCATCATTCTCTCTCTCTCTCTCTCTCTCTCTCTCTCTCTCTCTAATATAATCGCTTGGTAGCAGCCACAAAACAAAGCTAAATCCTCCATCCTCAGCCGCAACGTTAATCAAGATGGTACTTATCCTCTTATTACAGGTGGGTTAATCTGGTGGTGGCGGCGGTGAAGGTGGAGGTGGATGTGTAGGTGGAGGTGGATGTGTAGGTGGAGGTGGATGTGGAGGTGGAGGTGTTCGTAATGAGTATAATTCTCTGCGTCTACTTTCCCTTTTATCTTCTCATTCATATTACTTTTCCTCTCTTCCTCCTCTCACGTTTTAGGTCTCCTGGTTTTCTTAAGTCCCCCTTCTAAGTCTTCTCATTTCACTGTACGACTTATTCTTCTTCTATTTTCCCTCTTCGGTGTCATGAATTACCACTCACTTTTTTCATATTTCTTCCTTCCCACGGTCTTTCTTCTCCTGTCTCCTCTTTATTACTGTCTTATTCCTCCTCTTATTCCTCTTTTCTTTTCATTATTTGGTCTTATTATTATTATTTTCTTCGATATTTTCTTCCTCTCCATCTTCTCTGCTTTCCCTTGCTAACCCTCCTTCACTTTGCTTCATTTTTTTTTATTACGCTTTATTAAACAATCATTTTTCCTTGTCTCACCTTTACCTCTTCCTTTATTTCTTCTTCATATCTATTTTCACTTGCTTAATGACACTTTCTTCACCCCCTTGCATCATAACTTTCCTCAGTCACTATCCTCTCTTCCTCATCTTCCCACGTAATGCATTTCTTGTGTATTTCTTCTTCCTTCCTCAGCGTTTCCTTCTTTATATTTATATACCGTTGCCTCTCCTTCTCCTCCTCCTTGATTCATTTATTCATCCATTGCAATAACTCCTTGTGACTTCCATCAACCCTTGCATCATCATCATCATCATCATCATCATCATCTCTATGATCAGTTCTCACTCTCTCCTCCTCCTGTTCTATCGCCATTCTCTTTCCATCCCCTTGCATCATCACTCTCCTCACTTCCTTCTTCTTCTCCCTCTTCTATCTTCTTTCTTTCACTTTCCAAACACTGACGCACCTTCACACTCTTGCACCATCACTAGTACCAACTCTTCTTCCTCCCTCTTAGTGCACATCTTCTATTCTCCTTACCCTTTTCTTATCCTTGTCTCACTATTTCCTTCCTTACACTCTTCTTAAACCGCTTCTTCTCCCTTTCCTTTTCCTTTACTTTCACATTCTGATCCATTCATATTTCTGTCATCCTTTTGCATTATTTGTTTTCCCTTTTCCTATCCCTGTTTGTTTTTTTCTGTCCTCATATTCCTCTCTATTCTTCCTTTATCCCTCTTTCTTAATCATTTTTCTTTACTGACACTACGTACTATTACAACACAATTTTTCTCAATCAACATTTGTTTTCTCTTTAACATCACACACTTTACTTCCTCTCTCCTTTCTTTTTTCACACTTCCTCCCCCCTCTCTCTCTCATTTTTTCTTTCTTACTTCATCGCCCCTCTCCTTATTCTCCTCTTTCTCACTCTCTTTAATCTCCCCCCCCTCCCCCTTTCTTGCATCACCGTCCTTTTCTCAGTCATTTTTCACATTGTCTTTTCCAGATCCTGATTTCCCCTCCCTTGCATCACCGCTTTCCCAAATTCTCTCTCTCTTTCTCTCTCTCTCTCTCTCTCTCTCTCTCTCTCACACACACACAGACACACACACACTTCCTTTCATCCTTTTTATTCTTTTCATCATTCATATTCTCTCTCTCTCTCTCTCTCACCTGCCCCAGAGGTCATTCAAGACGGGTACTTCACAAGGTCATCCCTTAACCTTTTCCAGAAACAGTTCATCCATCCAACCCTGCATAAATCATTCCACTTTATTCTTCCACCTATCCACTCTCTTCCACATTATTCTTCCACCTATCCACTCTAGTCCACTTTATTCTTCCACCTATCCACTCTAGTCCACTTCATTCTTCCACCTATCCACTCTCTTCCACTTTATTCTTCCACGTATCCACTCTTCCACTTTATTCTTCCACCTATCCACTCTCTTCCACATTATTCTTCCACCTATCCATTTTCTTCCACATTATTCTTCCACCTATCCACTCTCTTCCACTTCATTCTTCCACCTATCCACTCTCTTCCACTTTATTCTTCCACCTATCCACTCTCTTCCACTTTATTCTTCCATCTATCCACTCTAGTCCACTTATTCTTCGACCTATCCACTTTACTCCATTTTATTCATCCACCTACTCGTCCCTTCCTCCTCCACGTATCCTATCCATTCCACTTTATTCTTCCACCTATTAATTTTTTTATCCCCTCCACTTAACCACTTCATTTTTCTGTCCACTTAACCACTCCATTTTTCTGTCCACTTTCCCGAACTCAATTATTGCACACGTCTAAGCTAGTTTCTATACCCTGTTCACTTCAACCTGGCCTGAAATTGCCATCTCTCCATCTTCAGTGCTGACGTGTAACAGGATGCTAGTCACGAAGAAGTGCTACGGAATGATGTAGGACGGTCGTTTCCCTCCAAACTTCAACCCACAGCTGTTCAAGTCTAACTGTTACAGATATTTTATGAACAAAGGACAACAGTAATACGGTGTATGGACTATTTTTTTTGTATTCATTTGTTCTTCCTTCCTCTGTTCCGTTATTAAAAAAAAAAAAAAAAAGTCACGAAGAAGTGCTATGGAATGAAGTACGAGATAAGCACTATATGAAGCTAGTCACGAATAGGTGCTGTGGAATGACGTATCAGATTAGCACTGTATGATGCTAGCCACGAAGAAGTGCTGTGGAAGAAGTGCCACAGAGTTGCCTTACTCTGAACTACGAAGAAAAAAAAAAAAAAAAAATCCAAGCTTAGGTAGACGAACTAAGCTTCTTTTAAAACTATATTTTTCTATAATCTGTTCACTTTCACTTGGCCTAAAATTGCTATCTCGAAACCTTGAATGCTGAGCTGTAAAAAAAAAATAAGTAAATCAATAAATAAATAACACGACAATGTGGTATTAGTCACGAAGTGCTATGGAAGGGAGCCACAGCACTGCCATTTTCTCCCTCTGAGCTATGTGAAATAAGCTACAAAAGCACGAAAATTTGGGCCAAGTTAAAGTGAATGTAGTAATGTTATTCTGACATACTCAGCTTTTTCCACATGTCTTGCTGAGTACATGACATTCTACTCATCTCATCATTCTCATATACTAAAATTACTTCCACTGTTTTCCTCTACTCATTCTCACCGACTCGACTTATTCCAGGTGAGCCAGGTAACTGATTAAGATTTTATTTGCTTTATTTGTAGCCTCATTAAAGTTCTACACATTCTCCTCCTTCTTCCCATCCTTCCTCCTCCTCTCCTTCCTCTCACTCCCTTCCTCCCCCTCTCTTCCCTCCTCTCTTCTATTCTTCCCTTCCGAACCCTTCTGCACTACTCTCTTACTTTCCTTTTCTTTATCTCCTCCCTACACATTTATCTTCATATGATGTTAAAGTCACCCTCTTTCCCTTTTCCTCCTTACAATCTCTCCCCCCTCCCTCTCTCTCCTTCCTTCCACCCTTTCATCCTTCCTCCTTTTCTCCATATCTCCCTCCCACCCTTCCTTCTCCTCTCCACATCACCTTCCCACCATTCCTCCCTTCCTCCACCTCTCCCTCCCCTCTTCCTTCCCTCCATTCCTTCCTTATATTCTTTCTCTTACTTTCCATTCTTCAAATCTTCCTCCATTCTTTCTTTCCGATATACATCTTTTACTGCCTCATTCCTTCTCCACTCCTTCCTTCCACATCTCCTTCATTCCTCCCTTCCATCCTTCATTCACTCCTCCTTACTCCCTTTTCTCCATTCTTTCCTCTCATCATTCATCTTCCTCTCCATTCCTCCTGTCCACCCCTAATTCATTTCTCCCTCTACCCCTTCTCCCGTCTTCCCTCCCAAATTATCATCTCTCCATTCCTCCCTTCCATCCTTCCTTCACTCTTCCTTTCTTTCTTATCATTCATCTTGCTCTCCAATCCTCCCATCCATCCCTCATTCATGTCTCCCTCTACTCTTTTCCCATTCTTCCCTCCTACCCTACCATCCTCCCTCCATTCTCTCTTCCTCTCCCTCTACCCTCTCCCCATTCCTCTTTCCCTTCCCATCGTCCTCCCATCATTCTCTCCTCCTCTTCCCTACCCCTTTCCCATTCCTCCTTCCCATCCTATCATCCTCCCATCATTCTCTCTTCCTCTCCCTCTATCCCTTTCCCCTTCCTCCGTCCTACCCTATCGTCCTCCCTCCATTCTCTCCTCCCTCCTCTCCTTCCACACCCCGTTTCCTCCCTCCTTGCATCACCATCTTGCATCAGGTGTCGTGACGAGGCCTCAATTACTTTACAAACAAACTTAACTTTTGTCGCCCCGCCTATAATGACGACTATTATTACGCCACGGACAAATTGCAGTCATTCCCGGTAATTACAGTAGGTGTTTTTGATATGCCATAATTGAGGTGTTGATTTTTTTTTATATTATTATTCTTAAGGTGCCACGGGTCATGTTTTTTTGGGGGTGATGTCATTTCCTTAAGCTCACTTTTTTTTTTTCTTATTTTTTTTAGCTGTTTTTTTTTTTTACTTTTTTTTCATTCTTTCTCCATGGATTTATTTTCTCCCTCATCCTGGTGTCGATTCTTCTTCCCTACCATTAACCCCTTCAGTCTGAGGACCCCTTTTTTTCATTCTTCCTCCTCCCAGACGACTTTATTCAATTTAGAGTACCCAGTCAGCCACAAGGTAAACGAAGCCTATATGAAAATAAAAATCGGCAGGCAGCTAAAAAAAAAAAAAAAAAAAAAAATAAGAAAAAAAACTGAACGCACTACTTATTAAGCGTTAGTGTGTGTGTGTGTGTGTGTGTGTGTGTGTGTGTGTGTGTGTGTGTGTGTGTGTGTGTGTGTGTGTGTGTGTTTCTACGCTTTTCGAGTAATTTTCCCTTTCATATGGTTTTTCCCACTGCCACATTCTCTCTCTCTCTCTCTCTCTCTCTCTCTCTCTCTCTCATTCCAGCAATACTTTTCATATCGTACTGTCACTATTTTTGTACCGACACCCTCTTAACGTGAGTCCTTTCATTTTTTTCCTTCTTTTTTTTTCATGTTGTTGGGGTCATCCTTCCCTTCTTTTCGTTTTCCAACAAATTTCCGTAGGGGTCATTTTTCTCTCAACCTATAAATGCTTCTTCTTTTGGGTCTTTAATTTGATGCTGGAGATAATTTGAGTTTGCTTCTTTTTTTTTTCAAGGAATCTTTATTTTCACACAATTTTATCTTTTAAGAGAGATATTTCCTTTCTCATCCGGGTACTGCCTGTTTCTTGTTTTTCGATGCTGGTAATTGATCTTTCTCTCTCTCTCTCTCTCTCTCTCTCACACACACACACACACACACACACACACACACACACACACACACACACACAATCTAATTAGCTAGTTATCAAGCAATGTTTCCCAACTTCATTTTTTACTTCACATCCCCACATGCCGTTCTCATAGCTGTCCTCCCAACTTCCTCTCCATTTCCTCATTCCATCTCTTCCTCTTTCCCATCCTTACTCATCCCCCTCATCTCACTACTCATCTCTACACAGCCATCCTCTCTGTCATTTCCGCTTTCATCTCCGCTCCTCTCCATCCTTCCTCTTCACAGCCTTTCATTTGTTTTTTCTTTTCACTCTTTCCTACTTTAGAGTTCGTGACTGTTCTTCTTCGTATTTACTTACACACACACACACACACACACACACACACACACACACACACACTTTATCCTTCTCATCCATTTCTGACCCTTATCCTCCCCAGCCTCCCTTTCAACTTTTCTCACATTTTCACCTCCTGCCGCTCTTTCTCCTCTCACCCTTAATTCTTTCTCATCTTCGTCCCCTCCCCCTCCTTCTCTCTCTGTCATTTCGCCACTCACATTCCCTCTCTTCCTGGCATCTCTCTCACCTCTTACCCCTTCATTCACCCTCTTCCACCCTCTCTCGCCTTGCCTCACCCTTCCACTTTCCTTTACGTCTCTCATTCTGTCACTCACTTTCCCTTAGCTCACATTCCCTTCACCCTTACCCCTCCTTCCCTCTCCATCATCCTCCCTCACCTCTCTCTGACACCTATTATCTCTCTCTCTCTCTCTCTCTCTCTCTCTCCCCTTCACCTTCCCTCATCCTTCCCTACTCTCTCTCCCTCACTTATCTCGTCCTCCCTTCCCTCACTCTTTCTCCCTCAATCCTCGCCCTAAGTCACCCCTTCACACTCCCTCTCTCTTATCAGGCACCTCATTCTCCCTTACCTTCTCACATCTTCACCCTAACACACCTATCTGTAGCCTCCCTCCGTCCCCTCCCTCACCCTCGTCCTCCCCCTCCCCCCATCCTGCATCTCCCCCACCCCCATCACCGCCGCCCCTCATCCATCACGCCCTGACCGCTTGGATGACCTAACATGGGAGGTGAAAACTTGTCATCCCTGTGACCTCAAGTGACCCAGATTGACCTTTGAGCAGGGGTCACTAAAACAGGTCAAGGCGGGGTCCTGCACTGTTCACTGAAAGAGAGAGAGAGAGAGAGAGAGAGAGAGAGAATCTTACTTCTCTTTAGCATGTAATTTGTATACTTATTCGGCTATGGTTAGAATGTATATTGTAGTATATAACGAGAGTGAGAGAGAGAGAGAGAGAGAGAGAGAGAGAGAGTGTGTGTGTGTGTGTGTGTGTGTGTGTGTGTGTGTGTGTGTGTGTGTGTGTGTGTGTGTGTGTGTGTGTGTGTGTGTGTGTGTGTGTGTGTGTGTGTGTGCGTGCGTGCGTGCGTGCGTGCGTGCGTGCGTGAGTGTGTGTGTGTGTGTGTGTGTGTGTGTGTGTGTGTGTGTGTGTGTGTGTGTGTGTGTGTGTGTGTGTGAATGAACGTGATTGCGATTTTTTTGTTTACGGGTTATGTCAATACCAGCGCCTGCTCTTTAAGTGCATGAATACCATACGTGTTTTTGTAACGATATATTATCTATGTCCACAGACAATGGTCTGTAATCTGTACCTTCATGTTGCTGCTACATACCACGGCCTGTAAATTAATATGTGCTTATGTGCTTCAGGTGCTGTACTCTACTGGGTGTCGGAAGATGTGCTTGGGTGTGCTCTGGGTATGATGGTGTCAGTACACATGCAAGAGGCGTGTCATACCAGCTCCATCATACGAGTGGAGGTATTACTGTGTGTGTGTGTGTGTGTGTGTGTGTGTGTGTGTGTGTGTGTGTGTGTGTGTGTGTGTGTGTGTGTGTGTGTTTACCGCCGTTCACTGTGTTACTGTGTTTGTTACGGTGCGGCAATTCAACCAGCAACATTGTACTTAACCCTTTCAATACGGTAACTTCTTTTTACAATCTATTCTTCCTACTCTTTGACGATTTTAGTTAACGAAACAACAGCAAGATTAAAATAATAACATAAGCCACTGCAGTGAAAGAAAACTTACTGGCGACCGTGTTGGCTGAGAAGAGGAGGAGGAGGTTGGCAATAACAGAGTTGTGAGCTGGGGGAAGGGCAGCGAAATGGCAGGGAACAGGGCGACATGGAGGCGATTTGTTTGTGGCCACCCCTTACGGAACTGAGGCGCCTGGTTATAGATGGAGACAGATGGAAAATATTACTGGTAGAAGAAATATGGTAACTTTACGTGATGGTATTAACATGCAAGAAAAGGTTAGTAGCAGTGAAATAAAAGCGGAAATCTCTCTCTCTCTCTCTCTCTCTCTCTCTCTCTCTCTCTCTCTCTCTCTCTCTCTCTCATGGAAGTATTTAGAGCACGCCTTGAACTGGGGAGCAAGTCATCATGTTAATTGATATGTACCAAATTCCCGCCCCATATGGTGAAAGCCACGGGTACTGATTACTAATATACCTGAAGGAGAGGCCACGGTGACGGAGGTATGGCTGGGAAAGTTGGTACGGGAACGCAGGCTAAAAACTGTCGCACTTTTAGCAATATAATGATGATAATGAAAAAAATAAAAATAATAATAGTAGTAGTAGTAGTAGTAATGATTATATTACTGCTACTACTACTATAAATAATAATAATAATAATAATAATAATAATAATAATAATAAAAACTGGACACATGTATCACTGTCAGCAAAAAATTTAGACAAAAGATTACATACAAAAATTAAATCAATATATGTTGCTGTCAAAATAAATCAGTTGATGTAAATAATAATAATAATAATAATAATAATAATAACTAGAATGGTACTCAGTAGAGCGCATACCCCCGCCAAGGCCCAACATGCAGTTCCTTTTAATTCAATCAAGTCCTATTTGTTACTGTACGGCAGCTGGC
>NC_137025.1:5672500-5685000 GCF_032717465.1 Coenobita brevimanus | reverse complement strand
CGCAATCTCAACCTGAAACGACACTGATTTCAGCTGATTTTTGCGAATTTCTTTAGGAGGACAAAGTAGGCAAGCTTTCAGTCTCACGTTCATTTTCTCTGCATCCCAAAAAGAAAATTATTGACGCCTTCTTTCCCTCACACCTACGAATACTAATACTACACTGACACCCAAATACTTCTTCTTTTTACCTGCGTAGTATCAGGTATTTTACGGCCTTGGCTCCACGACCTGGTATCTGTCAACATTATAAGGCGTGTGTGGCTTGGCTGACCGCTGTTACTTCATCTGGCTTTATCAATGTGTGTGTGTGTGTGTGTGTGTGTGTGTGTGTGTGTGTGTGTGTGTGTGTGTGTGTGTGTGTGTGTGTGTGTGTGTGTGTTCTAGCGGTATGCATTTTCGTGCCCATGCATCTTCTATTTTAATAAACCATGAATATAATAAAGTACCCAATAATCACACAAATACTCTCTAACTTAAGCTGTGAATAAGAATCCTTGCTTATACATTTACTTTCACTCATACCCATCCATATTGGGGTAACTATTTAAAAGGTAATATACAACCAAGCAAAATTATTCCTAACATTAATTACCTGGAGACGTGTTAATGGTAAAAACTGGTTAGAACCCCCCTTGTGAATGTATCCCGTGGACTGAGAATGATAAAGAACCCACGACTGAACCCCTGAGAACCCCGCTACTCACAGGCACCCACTACATCGACACCTGTTCCTTACACCTGCACCTTCTCATTATCGCGTCGTGGTGTAGTCTATCACCTGTACATTTTGTCATCCTGTCCTACGTTTTATCATTATTATTTATTATGCTTGGACTTTTTTTTTTAATTGGGTATTTTCTCGTGGTGTTTTGGATGTCGAGATGCATGTAATTGATTTCGTGCCGTCGTTAAGGTAATTGGGGTTGTTTTAAATTCAGTTACCTTGAGAGAGAGAGAGAGAGAGAGCACATCCGTTCAAGCTTCGTCTGTTCTGCACTTGGGAAGAACAAATGTTGACCAGCCTCACACACCTGTCCCACTCACCTGCCTCACCTCTCTTATCTTCCTCATCTACCTGCCTCACTCATGCACCTGGATCACACACCTGCCTCATCCACTTTCCTCCCCTACCTGCCTAGCTCACCTGCCCTTTCCATTTGCCTCATCCACCTCTTAACTCATCCTTCCATCAAAATTACTTCATCCACCTGCACGACCCACCTTATTAACCTACATCATCCACCTGCATCAATTACCTGTTTCTCCTTTATCCCAACACATCTGCCTCACACCTCAGCCTCATTAATCATCCACCAGCTTCACCCAATATTTCTTTCACCTGCGTTCCACATCCAATCACCTTACACACCCGCCTCACCTACCTTGCCTACCTGTTTCTCACACACACTACCTCCCCCCCTTCCCCATCCTCAGCCACCCAGCTCTCCTTCTCTCATGACTTCTGACCTACTGTTCCCGTTTTACTGCTTCTCATCTCCTTGCTCTTTTGTTCTTCTTCCTCACTCATCTTCGTGTTGCTCATTTCTTCTTCCTTACTCATCTTCCCTTCTTGCCATTCACTCAGTCTCTTCTTTCCTCTCTGATCTTTCCTTCCCGTCTTCATTTTTTCCTAAATACTTCTTCCTCTTCATCAACATTTCCCCAGCACCTTTCCCATCCCCTCTCAGTTATTCTTCCTCATTCCTCTTCCTTCTTCCTATTACATTTCCTTTTCTCATTCCATTTCTCCTCTTTTTTCTTCTTTTTCCCTCTTCTTCCCCTCCCTCTCTCCCTCCTTTTCCTTCCCGTTAACCTTGCTTCGTGTTAAGGGTGGGGGTGGGGCAGGAGGGCAAGGAGGGGGGGTGATTAATGGAGTGGGCAGTGGCGAAAAAGATGGAGAGAGAGAGAGAGAGAGAGAGAGAGAGAGAGAGAGAGAGAGAGAGAGAGAGTGTGTGTGTGTGTGTGTGTGTGTGTGTGTGTGTGTGTGTGTGTGTGTGTGTGTGTGTGTGTGTGTGTGTGTGTGTGTGTGTGTTTTAAAGATGCACAGACCACACAGACATTACGGTCTCAACTACACACCCAATAAAAAGAGAGAGAGAGAGAGAGAGAGAGAGAGAGAGAGAGAGAGAGAGAGAGAGAGACCCATCCCTAACTACAATGGACATACAATACTTCCTTTGGTAATATTTCCCTTTTAAATATAATACTTCTCTTAGCAATACGCAGTTCACCTCATCATAAATGCGTACCTGTCTTTCACACTGCCTGTTTACCTGCTGTTATATTTACCTTGAGACTTATTAGATGGTGAGGATTTAGATAAAGCCTTTCTTAACTTCCTTTACCACTAAGGAGATCACCTAAGTTAAATAAAGTCATCTGGTGCTAGAAAGAAGAGATAAAACATCCTCTGACTCAAAAAAATTAGGGACAATGTGGGAAGGCAAGAGAATAAACACACACACACACAAACACACACACAAACACACACACACACACACACACACACACACACACAAGGGAGTAAGAGGGGGAAACAGAAAAAGCATGAGGGAAGTAGAAGTTTTTGGTGGAAAAGACCTGTGGGAAAGAACGGGATGGGTTTGGAGGGGAAATTGTGGACAGAGGAAGGAGGAGGAGGAGAGGAGTAAAGGGAGGGGGAGGGGAAGGAAAGGAAGTAAAAGGAAGGGGAGAGGAAGGAGAAAGAGGGAAGAGAAAAGGTGTGAGGACAGAGAAGAAAGTAAAACATCAGGACGAGGAGGGATGGAAGTAAAAGAGAAAGGAGAAAAAACAGGATGGAAAACAAGGGAAGGGAGAGAGGGAGAAAGGGAAGAAAAGGGTTAAGAGGAACTAGTAAGGACAGTAAAGGGAGAGGAGAAAAGGGAGAAGGGGAGGGAGGGATGGTTCAGAGAGGTGATGGAAAAGAGGATGGAGAGTGATGGAAGGGAGAACACAGAAGGGGAAGGCTGAGAAACGAAGAGGAAATGGAAGAGATAACAGGCAAGGAGAGACAGGAAAGGGAGAGGAAGAACTGGCTGACGAGGAGAGACGAAACGAGAGGAAGAGCAAAAGGGAGAAGGAAGGGAGGTAAGACTAAGAAGGAAGGTGACAGGGAGGGAGAGAAACACAGAGGATGAAAAGAGGGAAGGAGGTGTATAGGAATGGAAAAGGAGGCAAGGAAACAGGAGAAATCTAGGAGATGGGGAAATGAGAACAGAAGAAGCGAAAGGGAAAGAAGTGGGGAGGAATGAGAGGGAACTTGAAAGAGAGAGAGAGAGAGAGAGAGAGAGAGAGAGAGAGAGAGAGAGAGGGGATGGGAAAGCTAGGAAACGTGAAAGAAGAGAGGGCAGGGGAAGGAAACTGGAAGGGGAGAGATGGGAAGAGAGGAAAGGGGGGGAAGGGGAGAGAGAAGAGTGCTAAGCTCGAAGAGGAGGGAGGGGACAGGAAAGGAGAGGGGAGAAAACGGAGAGGAGGGGAGGAGAGAGAGAGGGAGGAACGTTGGACAAGGGGAGGGGAGAGGAGGGGAGGGGAGGGGAGGGGAGGGGAGGGGCAGTTCCTGGAGCCTTGTGGGTAAAGGTCAAGGCAGGGAGGAGGGTGAGGAGGAAAGTGGGAGGAGGAGGACGGGAGGAGGGAGGGGAAGGAGGAGGAAAGGGGGAGGAGGAGGACGGGAGGAGGGAGGGGAAGGAGGAGGGAGGGGAAGGACAGTGAGACGAGTGGAAAGGAAGGGAAAGGGGTAAAGGGAAACAGGAGGAAATGGAGAGTAAAGGGAAGGATGGAAATGAGTGACAAAGAGAAAGGGGGGGGAAGGAAATGGGAGGGAAGGAAATGAGAGTGACAGAGAGAAGGAGAGGGGAAGGAAATGGAGAGAGAAGAGGAACTGAAAGCAGGGGATGGGGAGGAACTAATGAAAGTGGAGGAATGGGAAGGGAAGGAGGAAGAGAAAATGGGTGGGGAGGAAAGTGAGAAGAGAAGAGAGGTGGAGGGGGTGAAAAGGAAAGGTAAAGAGGGAGAACGAAGATGGGGAAGAGGAATGGGGAGGAATGGGTTATGGAAGAGAGCGATTAGAAAGTGGAAGAAATGGAGGAAAGGGAGGAGGAGGAGGGAAGAGAAGACGAGAAGGTAAAAGAGTGGAGATGGAGGGGGGGAGGGAGAAAGGAGAAGGGAAGGGAACTGGGAAAGGAGGGAAGACATGAGGAAAGAGGCGACCGGAAGAGCTGGAGTGGGAAGACAGGAAGAGGGGGGAGGAGAAAGAGAGGAAGAGGTAAGAGGGAGAGGGAAGGGAAAGACTGAGAGGGGAGGAGGGGGAGGGGAGAAGAGGGAAGGGGAGAGGAGATCAGGGGGGAGTATGCCAGTAAGTCGCCGTGATGCGTGTGGTCGTTTGGGTACTTGTGGTGGGTGCAATGGTAGTTTTAGCTCCTACCACAACACTGCCCTTGACTGTGGTAGTGGTGGTGGTGGTAGCTGTGGTTGTGGTGAAGCTGAAGAGAAAAGAAGATGGTAAAGATTGCAGTGATTTTTGCCTATGTTATTGTTGTGACATTGGGGATGATGGCGGAGGTGCTAATCTATAAGGTGATGGTCATGATTATGGTAGTAGTAGTAGTAGTAGTAGTAGCAGCAGCAGTAGTGGTAGTGATAGCTGTAATAATTTTGGCCATGGTGGCGGTGATGGTAGAGGTGATAGAGGTGTTAGTAGTCATTTCTGAGGTGAAGGGATGGTAAGGGTGGCAGGAGTAATGTTTATGGTGGTGGTGGTGGTGGTAGTGATGGTGGTGGTGGTAGTAGTAGAATCTGGCAGTCATATAATGGTGGTGAATTGATGGTTATAGTGACTGTTATAATCATGGTAGTAGTGCAGTCTATAAAGTATGGTAGGATGGTTATGGTAGTGATAATGGTTATGTTGGTGGTAGCAGGTTTAGGTAGTGGTCTTGAAATGGTGGTAGACTGATGGTAGTGGTGATTGGTACGATGGTAGTGGTGATTGGTACGATGGTGGTGGTTATGGTAATGGTGGTGGTCATGGGGCAAGTGTGGTTATAACGGCACTTATAATGGTAGTTGTGGTGGCGGTGTCAGGTGTCAGTGAGGGGTTGCACGCAAAGGGGACACACACACACACACACACACACACAAAATCATATCTAAAACCCCTTCTCTCTCTCTCTCTCTCTCTCTCTCTCTCTCACACACACACACACTCACACACATTTTCTCTCTCTCTCTCTCTCTCTCTCACACACACACACACACACACACACACACACACACACACACACACCGATCCCGTGGAAGTGTGTCTGAAGTGTGGCGGGGCAGGGTCCACCTCCACCTCCACCCCCTTGGAAATTACCCTAATGATGGGAACTGGAGGGCGAGCAGGTGAAGGAGGAGGGGAGAGAAAGGGGGCAGGGAGGGAGGAGAGGAAGTGGGGAGGAAAGGAAGGAGGGAAGGAAAGATGAGGAATGGAGGAGGAAGTTGGAAATAAGGATGATAGGAGGGGAAGGGAGAGGGGACAGAGTGGAGGAAGTGGAGGGAAGAAAAGAAGAGGAAAGAAGGGGGAAAGGAAGGAGAGAAGGAAAGATGAAGAAAGGAGGAGGAAGTTGAAAGGAAGGACAGGAGGGGGGGAGAACGAGGACAAAGGAGAGGAAATGGGAAGGGAAGGGAGGGAGGTGGAAAGGTAAAGGGGAAGGAAAGATGAGGAAGAGGAGGAAGTTAAAATGAAGGAGGATATGAGGGGGGGGGAAGGGAACCGAGAGGAGAGGAAGTAGGGAAGGAAGGAGGGAGGTAAGAAATGGGAAGGAAAGGAAAGATGAGAGGGAAGTAAGTGGGGAAAGAAAGAGGGAAGAAGGAACAGGGAAATTGTTAAAAACGCATGGGAAGGAAATACAGGTGGGGTGTGGGAAGGAAGGGGATCCAGAGGTAAAGAACACTGAAGGAATGGAAGGAAAAAGAAAGAAGGAACAGACAGGAGGGAAAGGAAGGAAAAAGAAAGAAAGAAGGAAGGAAAAAGAAAGAAGGAAGGAAGGAAAGGACAAGAGGGAAAGGAAGGAAAACACAAGAGGGAAAGGAAGGAAAAAGAAAGAGGGAAGGAACACAGGAGGGAAAGGAAGGAAAAAGAAGGAAGGAAGGAAAAAGAAAGAGGGAAGGAACAGACAGGAGGGAAAGGAAGGAAAAAGAAAGAGGGAAGGAACAGACAGGAGGGAAAGGAAGGAAAAAGGAAGGAAGAAGACAAGAGGGAAAGGGGAGGGAGGAAAACGAGAAGGCATGGGAAGTGAAAAGAGATGCGGAGAAAAAGACCAAGAAGGAAGGAACAGAGGGAGGGAAAGGAAGGAAAAATAAAGAAGGAAGGAAGGAAACGACAAGAGGGAAGGGAAGGGAAGGAAAGGGGGGAGGAAAATGAGAAGGCAAGGGAAATGAAAACAGATGTGGGGAAAAGCAGACTAAGAAGGGAACTGCGGAAGGGGGAGGTGAAGGGAAGAGGAGGGTAAAGAAGAGGGGGAGAGAGAAGGAGGGCACAGAGGAAAGGAAGTGAAAAGGAGGAAGGTGGCAAGGAAAATCAAGATGTAGAACAAGGAAGTAGAGGTAAGGGAAATATGGGTAGGAAAAGGACTAGAAGAGGAGGGGAGAAGGAAAAAGTAGGGGTGAAAGATGGGTGAACAGGTAAAGGGAATGGAAGGAGGAAATGAAGGGGGGAGAGGGAGAGGAAATGGGATGGAAAGGATGTAGAAAATGACAGGAAAGGAGGATGGGGCAAATGAGAGGGAGAGAGAGTTTGCAAGTGTTAAGAAAATGAAAAGGGGAAGTTTGAATGAAGGAAGGTGAAAAAAGAAAAAGAGGGAGGGATATGGAGGGGAAAAGAGGAAAGAGGTGTGAGAACTGATTACAGGAACGGAAAAATGAATGGGAAGGAGAGAAGGGAAGGGAGAAACCTGTACTGTACACAGGAAAAATCATTCTGACTTGCCGCAAGTGCTTGGGATAGATTAAAAGCATCTACTTGCCCGAGTGCCAGGGGGTTAACTCATCCTCTTGATGCCCACAGTGGGGGCGGAGGGACGTTGGTTACAAGATTGTGTCAACGTGAGTTAACTTTTACCTAGTCGTGGTGTAGTGGTATGCTGCCTGGCTCTGATCTGAGAGTCCCTGGTTCGATTCCCAGCATATTGGTAATTTACCAAAGGAGAGAAGGAATGAAGGAGAAGGGAAAGAAAAGGAACGGGGAGAAGAAGCAAAAGTGAGAGAAGGGAAAATGAAAAGAGAAGAAAGGAGGGAGAGAGAGAGAGAGAGAGAGAGAGAGAGAGAGAGAGAGAGAGAGAGAGAGAGAGAGAGACAGAGAGGTAAACCAAAATAAAGACAAAAAAGAAGGAAAAGTAAGCAAGAGAGACGAACAAAAAAGAAAAATGAACTTAATATAAAAGACACCAAAGGATATAAAGAACAAGAAGCCTTACGAATAATAGATAAGAATAAGATAATAAGACATAAGAGAGACGAAGGAGGGACGAAGAGAGAAACCACGGAATTCGCTGTGAGGGGAGGGAGGGGAGGAGGGAGGAAGTGGGTAGTTAGGAAGAATACGACGGCAAAATGGAAGAGGGGATGGGGCAAAGGGAAAAAGGGAAAGGGGGGAAGAGGGAATGGGGAAGAAATGGATCCAGAGAGTATGGGAAGGGGGAGGAGGTATGAGACAGGGAGAGGCATGAGGAAAGAAAGGTGACTGCATGTGGAAGAGTGAAAAGGGTGGAAGGTTAAGGGGGAAGAAGAAAAAATGAGAGAGGAAAGGGGAAGAATGTGGAAGATAAAAAGAGAATTAGTCGAGTGAAGACAGAAAACTTAAAGGTTGATAAAGATATAAATGACACAGTAAGATCTCCTGTATTAGGATAATGGGTGAATGAGTAAATTGTGATGAAAAAGTGGAGACAATAATAATAATAATAATAATTAGTTATGGTAATAATAATAATAATAATAATAATAATAATAATAATAATAATATTAGTTATAGTTATAGTAATAATGATAATAATAATAATAAGAATAAGAATAAGAATAAGAATAATAAGAACAACAACAACAACAACAACCATCATCATCAATCATCATTATCTTATAATAATAATAATGAGAGAGAGAGAGAGAGAGAACACACACACACACACAAGGAACACAGTAAACTAAAGGACAGAGAGAGACAAGAAAAGTGAAAGTAAAAGGAAAAGAAACGATGGAAGAAGGAAGGAGAAACAGAGCGAAGCATTACGACAACAGAACGTGGGAAACGGGACAAGGCGATGAGCGAAGTAAAAAGACACACAATGGAAACGTTGCGAGAGGAAAGAAAAAAAACACAAAAGAAAGAAAGAAAAAATGAGTAAAGAAAGAGCATAAAAACAGAAGAAAGAAAGAAGACAAAAACCGAGGATGGAAAGAAAACACAAAACTGAGAAACGGAAAAACCTGGAAATAAAACGGAGAAAGTAAAGAAAGAGGAGATGGAAGGAAAAGCGAAGGAGGAAGAGAAGAATGGAGAGGAGAGGAGAGATGTGAGGAGACAGGAGAGGGAAAAAAGAGGAAAGGAACGAAAGAAGAGAAGTGGAGACGAAAAATACTGAATAGACAAGAAATGAAAGGAGAAAATGAAACAAAATAAAGACGGAGGAGGAGGAGGAGGAGGGATAAGCGAGAAGGAAGCAGAAGGGAAGGAGGGAGGAGAGACAAGGATGTGAGGAGTTGGGGGGGGGGCGTGGGAACCAAATGGAGGAGTCACGTATAATTCTAAGAAAGGAAGAAGAAAACCCCATGAGCGAAGGAGGGGAGGGGAGGGGAGGAGGAAGAGGGGAGAGGTGTGGGAAGAAGGGGAGGGGAAGAAGAGGGGTGAGGTGTGGGAAGAAGGGGAGGGAACGGGAGGGGGGCAGAGATAAAAGAGGAAAGAGGTATGGGAGGGTGAGGAGAGATAGGTGGAAAAATAAGGGGAAAAAAAGTGAAAGAAAAGGGAGTGTTGAAGGAAAGGCAGATTGAGAAGAAAACTGAGAGAAGAGTGGAGGAATGTGGAAAGGGGAGAGAAGAGAGGATAGGAGAGGGGCGAGGGAAGAGGAAGGAGGAAAAGACAAACTGAGTGAAAGGAGAAGAAGGGGAGAGGGGGAAAGGACTGGAGAATATTAAGGTGTGTTGAGAGGTGTGACTAGCAATGAAACGAAGAAGTGTGCAAGAACAGAGAAGGGGGTGGGAGAAGCGAGATGCGTGAAGGACCAAAGGAATGAAGGCCAGATACTTATCCAAGCGAGTTTTAAAAGCCATTACTGTATTGCAATCTTATCACATTTCTAGACAATTTAATCCACGTGATGACAACTCTACCGAAGAAAAAAAAAACAGTAGAATTATAAAGACGAGATACAAAAGTGGGAAGAAGGAGAGGTGAAGAAGTGGGAAGGAATAAGGATAACATATGAGAGAGAAGGACGGGACAGCAAGACAGAGGGAAGGCGAAGAAAGGCAGAAGGAACTGGGCTGGAAGTATCTAATTAAAGTGAACACCTGAAAACCTTTACTGATTATATTTTCTATGATAAATAAAAACTAAATATCTGCAAGACGTCGTTCTCTCCAGGGAAACATATGAACATGAACCAAAAATGTAAATCCATTCAGTTCGAGATGCTTGGACACAATGCATGTAAAAAACTGGTGGTCATAGGCAGTGGGAAAGACAGACTGGGGACGTTAGTTTCATACTTGACCTGTTGTTGACTGGTTAGGAATTAGCCAAAGATATTATGTATAAACGCAAAAACCTGCATGTACATTATATATACCGGTACACATTATATTTATAGAGGTATATGTACACACTAAAGCTTCAGTATTATTTCTGGCTTGCGAGAGAGAGAGAGAGAGAGAGAGAGAGAGAGAGGGGGGGGGGAGTGGAAAGAAGATGGATGGAGAACAAGTTACAAATATATGTTGTGCTTAGCTTATGTCACGGTGGAGAAGTGGAGGGGTTGGAGGAGAGAAGGGGGAAGGAGAGAATGGGGGAGGAGACATGGGGAGACAAGAGGAAGGGAGAGGTGGGGGGAGAAGAGATGGGGGCATGGGACGAAGAGGGGAGGAGAGAGGAGAAAATGACGGAGGTGGGATACGGAGGGAGGAAGAGGAGGGAGGAGAGGAGGATAAGAGGAAGGACAGATAGGGAGATTATGGGGGACGGAGAGAAATGGGGGTAAGAGAGGAGATGTGGGGGGAGAGGAGAGAAGGTAAGAATAATAAAAATAAAATGTGGAGAAGCAAATAAAGAAGAGGAGACCAGAGGTGGGAGGTGTGGCATGAAGGATGAGAGACAAGGAGATAGATAAGAGGTTGGGGTAGGGAGGTAGGGGTGAGAACAGAGAGGAGAGGTGAGAATGGAGGGATGAGGTGAGAGGAGGGATGAGAATGGGGGGGTGAGAGGGAGAGATGACAGGGCGAGAATAAAGCTATGAGAGGTTTGGTTGCAAGGAGAAATGAGGAAAACAAGACAAGAAGTGTGAGAGAAAGGGGTGAGAATGAGATGGGGTGACAGTGATGTAGGATGAGGGAGGAGATGGGATGAGGGGTGAGAGTGAAGGGAAAGAGATGAGGGAGTGAGAAGGAAGAAGATGGTGGTGAGGAAATGGGAAGCTGGGAAGACAAAATGAGAGATAGGAAGAGAAGACAGAAAGAGTTAGAGTGAAACTAAGGGGTATGGGGTGGGTGAAAAAAAAAAAAAGTCAGAGGCTGAATGAATAGTAGGGCAGAAGGATGAATTAACACGAAAATGACGTGTGAATGACTATAAACATCTCTGGCAATAAACACAATTACCCTTAGCATTAACTACGACAAATGAGCCAGGTAAAGACACCTCCTTCTCCACTCCTCATAACACATCGACAAAACACGAAACCAGGGAGTGAGTGACAATATCCGAAGCCTGAACTGCACAGAAGTAGGGAAGCTTTCACTGACAGGATAGATTCTGAAGCAAGTGGGGAGGCAAGAACGCGTCTGGCCTTGCTTTACTGATGTTGAATACACTCTCATCGCATCTAATAACAACGGAGCGCTTAAAACAAAAAACAAAATTATACCTTCCCATTTTGCGGTGAAGTTCAAAGTCTTCATCTCGAAAGAAAGTCACAAAAAAGAACACGGAAAAGCAAAGTCCATTTTCAGAAGCCAACATACCCGTAACTTCCCTGTCGTAACTAATTTATTTATTTATTTATTCATTCTGCACAAACAAGTTACGAGTTAAGAGGGAGGACTGATCCCGAGTTTCCTTAAGAGATCAAGGCAGGATTATTTTAAGATTATTACAAGTATAGTTCCTTCGCCAAACTCCCCTCACCCCTCGCCACCTTCCTCCCCTCCCTCCCCTTCTTCCAAGAGAGCTTATAACGAAGAGTACCCCTTCAGGACGATCATGCAGTTTACATAAATTATTCTTTTCCTCTTACTGTACATCCAAGCGATTATATTTACTTAGGGGAGACATTCTGAAATCCAGCGTGCACTATAACCTCTTTACCTCATCAATAACCTCTTTACCTCATCAATAACCTCATTACCCTATCAATAACCTCTTTTCTTCATCAATAACCTCTTTCCCTCATCAATAACCTCTAACTCGGACTAAACGCAAGTGCCTCGAGGGAGCAAGAACAGAGTAGGTAACAATGACGCCATCGTACTGAAGGGTTAAACACGAGAGAGAGAGAGAGAGAGAGAGAGAGAGAGAGAGAGAGAGAGAGAGAAACCACGGAAATCATTACACGAGAATTAAGATGGAAAGCTCGATCTGTGTGCAAATAATTTCACAACCTATCTATCTGTTTATCTATCTATTCATTCACCCATCCATCAATCTATCTATATCTATCTATCCATCTACTCATTTACCCATCCATCGATCAATCCATTTATCTATCTACAGCCAGACGTCTTAATCTCAGGTGTGGGCACAAACGAATCGCCTCCACCATATTTTACAAGTTTAGCAACCACACTTGATTTTACCCATCTGTCTATCTTTCTGTATCTATCTATTCATTCATCCATCTATCTATCTAACTAAAGGCACTACAAACTCAGCAACTACACTCAGTCCACAGCCACGGATGCCCAACTCTGACTCAACCCTCACCCCCCCACCCCACCTTGCTCTCCCCCTCCCTACTTCACTGTGACTCACCCTTTCCTTGGCGGTGGCGTCACAAAAATTCGCATTTATTTATTTATTTATTTTTTTCAGAAGGCAGTGATGCTACAAGAAGACTATTTATCTACCGTATTTATGAATTTGATGAAGTCGGTGTCACATGAATGCTATACTTATATATATATATTTTTTTTTTCTGAAAGTAGTGACAAAAGAATTCTCTTATTTATGTATTTTTTAAAATGAAGGTAGTGTTACAAGTACTCAAAATATAAGTACCTATTTTTTATTATTTTGTAGCCGAAATGGGCATCTG
>NC_137025.1:5657500-5667500 GCF_032717465.1 Coenobita brevimanus | reverse complement strand
AATAATAATAATAATAAAAATAATAAGTAAAGGCCATCCCAAAGGGGTAATCACACCAGCTGCGAGCCGATACACATCTAGTTCCGATCGGAATATGGCCTTGACCTTGACCTACTTTCACTAATTTCGAACCCGCAGGAGACTTTCATCCCTACTGCATACCTGTAAAATTTTGTGATGATATCTTGAGCGGTTGCGGAGTTATCGTGCTAACAGATACATACACAGATAGACAAACTGAAAACAATACCAGGTTTGCTATCACAGCTGGTAATTACAATATTAACAACAGGAAGCACTCTAACTATCCAAACAGCTTCCTCCTTATACAGGGACACAATAAATGAATAAAGTAAAATAAAAAAAATAAATATAGTCAATAAAAACCCATCAGCTACTATACCGACGTGAAACCCCTCTCTCTCTCTCACGAAGAACGCCTGTCAGTCATCCACTCCCTCATGTTCTCCCTTCCTGAACAACAACAACATACATCAAGAGGAGGAGGAGGAGGAGGAGGAGGAGGAAAGTAATAATAATAATAATAATAATAAACAATCATAATAATAATAATAATAATAATAATAATAATAATAATAATAATAATGATAATAACACCAACAAATTTTACCAACACAAGGCATTTATATATATCCCAGCATCTTTACTACAAAACACGAAATACTACGCAAATCATATAAAACAAAAATACACCAGCTGTCTCCGGCACGAAATCGATCCCTTCCCATTTCACCTGAAGTAGATCACCTGTCACTCACTCCCCCTCACACCTGTCCTCGCTTCCCTCTTGGCCACGAGATATTTTACTTAGCCTTTCCTTTTTCTTATATTTTTTTTATCAGGAGATGTTTTACTCAGCTTTCCTTTTTCTTATCTTCTTCTATCATTATCATTTCTTACCCCCATTCTTTCTTTCCCACGCTCCAGTCTGTCTGTGCGTGTGTCTGTATGCAGGCTTATGTAAGAAATGATGGACTGATGATAATGAAAATCTATGACGATGTTCATTTTGACAGAGAGAATAAGTGATTAAATTTTGGTGGACGTAATGACGAAGGAAAATGACACGTGGCACTTAGATGTTGGCATCACTGGGCATACCTGTACAAAGTTATGAACATTTCAGTGCCATGACGATATATATACTGCCATCACCTCTCTCTCTCTCTCTCTCTCCGTTGATGCTAATATCTTTAAGGTACTGCAAATGGTGCTGAAAGACTCTGAATTGATTTCTAGGAGGAATTACAAAGCGTGGACTTTTCCCCTCCAGTCTATGCAATACAAGTGAATACAATTTTAATTCGGAGACAGTTTACTGATTAGGCCTACCCTTCTAGTAGCTAATTTTCTTTCCCTATCATTATTCTGATCTTTATTATTTTGCTCCTGAATCATTCCTCTCCTAGCATTACTCATATCATATTTATTATTTTCTTCCTGGATCATTCCTCTCCTATCATTACTCTGTATTTTCTTTATTTTTTTCTTCAATCATTCCTCTCGTATAATTTTCCTTATTTCCTTTTCTTTTACCTGAATCATTCCTCTTAATTCCTTTAATATTTTTTCCGATTCATTCCTCTCATTTTAATTCACCATTTATCGTAGGTCATTCTTATTTGCTATTTTCTTCATCCATCATTCTTCTGTTTTTACACTGATCCTATAATCTGTCATCATCAGTCTCGTCATTTATATTATCGTTCATCTCTGTCCTCAATCTGTTCAGTCTATTTCCTCTATAATCGTAAACACTGTCTCATACTCTACACTTCCCTCCTACATATATATATATATATATATATATATATATATATATATATATATATATATATATATATTTTTCTAACATTCCATAAACATATATTTTCCCACTCTTCCCATTTCTTTTCTCTCGTTCTACTATCTTCCTCTATCTTTATCTTTCCTCTATTTTATTTCCATCTATTTCCTCTGCTTTTATTTTATCTATCATTTGTGTTCTTCCTCAAGCCTTCATCTTCTCCTCCATGTTTCACTTTCAAACCATTTCCTCTGTCACGTCTCCTATTTTTCTCCATTCTTATTGCTGAACCATTTTTTTTTTTAAATTAATCATCCTTATTTGTATAAAAATTTGTATGATAACTTTCACATTTTTCTTCGCATAATGAAGCCCCCAATTTTGGTTTCTGTAATGGCTGTGATTTTGTTTTTTTTTACCAACCTAATTTGCCATTCATCTTTTTTATTTTTTTACAGTAATTTAGTCATTATTAACTTTCTCCTCTTCCTTCCTCGCTTCTCTTCTCTTCGCTTTTTTTCTTTTCTTTTTAACAGAGGTTATCTGTTCACCCCTGTCTGTATGTCTGTCTGTCTATCTGTCTGTCTACCTGTGTCTGTATTTGTGTTTGTGTCTGCCTGTCTTTTTCTTCTCTGTGTGTATACTGTCCATCTGTGTCTGTCTGCCTGTCCGTCTCTATATATCTGTCTACAGCTATTTACTGTGTCTGTTTCTCTATGTATTTCCGTTTGTCCACGTGGTTAGAATCACCATCAAAATACTTAAGAAGGTTCCTGCTATCCTTGTCATGGTCGCATCTTCCGTAGTCTTCTATCCAAATGAAACCAGACTGTATTTATTTATTTATTTATTTATACTTACTTATCCTTTTAGTCTGTAAAGGAACCTGAGAGATAATCTATTAATGAAGTGATATGATTCTGCTGAGAAGCCAAAATAAAAGGACAGCCGTACTTTCAATTAATAAGGAATTATGACTGTCTACCTGATTTAAAATAATAATAATAATAATAATAATAATAATCTTGGGGACCATGATGAAAATTTGTGTGGATATTTCGACGCTTGCAAGAATAAATGATACCTTTGCAATATGATTTTTTTTCCTTACCAACTCAGGTCACCAGATACAACACAGGGTAGATCTTTTGTACCACGGAGTTAAACTTTATCTGTAGAAACAGAACCCTGCATTTTTTCGCAGTGCACATGAATTTATTGAACTCGATATACTTACCAAAAAAAAAAAAAAAAAAAAAAAAAAAAAAAAAAAGTTTCGATTGAAGATTAAGAATTGAAGAGCTTTATTTCATCCGTAAACCTTTCACTGCCATACGTCTCAACTGCATAATTATAAGTGTGTTGGCGGCAAGAAATACATGTAAAAAAAAACGTCCATCTACTAAATGGGTAATTTGCAATAAAAATAAACAATATATTAAGAGGAGTGAACCGCTCAGTGTAACGGAGACTCACGAATTTCTGAGTGGCTTTCTAGTTAGTTTATTCTGCAACACTTTTTATTTGCCTTCTTCCGCTCTAATCACGGCTTCCCGACTCAGATCATGTGCTCTTTTCTTCTTCCTTCTTCTGTTCCCCTGTTTCGTCCCCCCGTTTTTAATATCTTCCTTTCTTTGCTCACTTTTTCAGTCCTTCGATTTCCTTATTTTAACATTAGTTTTTTTTTTCCCCTGGTTTCTTTATCATTTCGTTGTTTTTTCCTTTCAGTATATGTATTTCTCATTCTTTACATAAAACACTTCCTCCCCATTTACTGTTTAATACACCTCTTTCCTCTCCTCCTCCCTCCTCTTCCTCCTCTCTCTCATTCCTCCCCCCTCCTGATTTCCCTTCCTTCTGTTTTCCTCTTTTCATTCCCTCCTCATCCTCCCTTTCCACAGTCTTCTCTCAGTCCTTCTCTCTTCCTTCTTGCATTCTTCCTCCTCTTCCAGTCGTCTTCTTCCCTCTTCCTACCTCTTCACATTCCTCCCCCGTGTACCCTCCCTCTGTCCCCTCTCCCCCTCTGTTCTTCCTGTCTCTCATCTTCAGTTACTTCTCTTCTTCCCCTCCTCCTCCTCCTCTCTCTCTCATCTCATTCTCCTCTCCCTCTTTCTGTCTTCCTCAATACCTCCCCCTTTCTCTCCTTCCTATCTTTCTTTACCATCTTCTCATCAATATTCTCCTTCCTTTTTTTTTCACTCTCATTCTCATCCTTCCCCTCTTCCTCTCTCTCTTCTTCTTCCTCTCCTCCTCCTCCTCCTCTATTCTTCCCTTCCTCGTCCACTCTCCTCCTCTCCTCTCGTCCTCCTCTATTCTTCCCTTCCTCCTCCACTCTCTTCCTCTCTCCTCCTCCTCCTCTATTCTTCCCTTCCTCCACTCTCTTCTTCCTCTTCTCTTTATTTTCCCTTCCGTACATTATCTTCACAGTTTCCCACACTAAATGACGTGGAACATTCGCTTGCAGTCATACCCCCCCCTCTCTTCCCTTCCCCCTCTTTTCCTCTCTCCCCCTCTTCAATCTTTCCTCGCCCTCATTTTTTCTTCTTCCTCACCCCCTCCTACCTCTTCCTCTCTCCCTCCCCTCCTCTTTCCTCTCCTCTCGTCCTAATTTCCTCACCCCCTCCTCCTCATCCTACTTCTACTCCCCCTCCCTCCTATCTTTCTTTGCTCTCTTTTTTCTTATTTTTCTATCTTTCCTCATCTCTCCTTATTTCTTCTATATGTTCTATCATTTTCTTCTACAGATTTATTATTCACAACTCCTTTTCTTCCTCTTTAACCATTTTCTGTGCCTTTTTATTCTCCTTCTTCTCTGCTGTCTTTTGTTTCCCCTTCTTCCTATGTTCACCCCATTCTTTTTACCCTCCTGTTTCTTCAATCATTTTCTGTTTCCTCTTCTTCGTCTCTCCCCCCTCCTATTTTTTTTTCTTCTCTTCTTTCTCCCCTCGCATCTCATTCACTTTTTCTCTTTCCCTTTTTCTTTTTTCACTCTTCATTCTTCTATTTTCATCTTTATTCTTTTTCCCTCCTCCTTACTGTTCCCTTTCTTTTCTTTCTTCTCCAAACTTCTACTCGATTCTGCCATTCTCTCTCTCTCTCTCTATGTCCAGCCTATTATTTCCTCTGTCTTTTCCTGATCCTATATTCAAATTCTCCTCTTCTCTTCCTTGTCTTCCTCCTTTATTGCTTCTTATCACCTTCCTCTTCATTCATCATTCCTCCTTTACTTCCGCTCGTCTCATCTTTCTTCCTCCTTTCCCTTTCCTCTCCTCCCATCCCCTCTTTTCTTGTTCCTTCCTCTTTTTCCCTCTCCTTTACTCCCTCCCCCATTCCGTTTTCACCCTCCTTCCTATAATCCAATTTCTTACTTGCCTTCTTTCCTCCTCTTGCGTCTTAGCTCATATCAGCAATTATCTTCTTCCTCTCTTCCCCCCCACCTTCCTCCTCTTCTTTCTTAGTCCCATCCTCTATATTCATTACTTCCTCCTCTTCCTCCTCCCATTTCCTCATCCCTTCCCCTCATTTCCTACATCATCCTCTTCCTCTTCATTTTTCTTGTACTGTATTTTTCTTCCGCCCTTTTTTATACGTCGTGATTACACCATTTCCTCTTTCCTTCATCATCATCTTCACCACCATCATCATCATTACCACAACCATCACCATCATCATCACCACCAACACCCTAATCATCATGGCTTAACTTCAGAAAATCAAGGAAAGACAAAGAACACAAGGTGGACAATTATAAACAGCATTATACATTTCACTCACCTTTACTTCCTTCCATCTGCTCCCCCCCCCCTCTCTCTCTCTCTTTAGATTCATTCCTTGGTTTTAACATCTCTTTTGCCTCCTATTCCTTTCTTCTCATTCCTGGTACACCTCCTATCTCGCAATATTTTCACTGCCTTTCTTCCTTTCACAGTTTTACCCTATTTCCTCATATCTCTTTTCTTTCCTTCGCCCCTCTCTCTCTCTCTCTCTCTCTCTCTCTCTCTCTCTCTCGTTTCGTTACTCTTCTTACATACCTCTCCTCACATTTTTCAGCCGCTGTCCTCTTTTTATCTCTCCTCCTCCTTTCAGTATTTTTCACTTCTCACTGTTTTTCTTGCTTCTCATTTGCTCTCTCTCTCTCTCTCTCTCTCTCTCTCTCTCTCTCTTTGTGCATTGTACATCCACACTGTGCACTGTGCAGTTCCCTTTTATCTAAGACACCCGTCTTATATATTTTTCAATCTCCCCAATGCAAAGAAAGCAATATAAGCACAGATTAGGATCTGCACAGATAACCCTGAGTCAATGGTCACTACTCTTACTTTCGACCTGTGATAGGCTGTGGATCACTGAGGGTCCCTGTTAGTCAAGTGACCACCATCGGGATTTTTTTTAATGTACCAGAGGTCACTGCTTCAGGAGGAAACTTGTGTACTTGTCCCACATGGGAGAATTCTTTGTCTCAGCGGAGTGAACGGAGCTAGGGCCTGACTGACTGCTGCTTACCTTAAAAGCGCCAGGCAAGGCTGCCGCACCACCCCTAAACATCCACACTGTGCAGTGTGTAATTTCCACGTTATGTCCACAAACTCCCATTAACTCAATGTACCGGTTTATAATGTCATGCCGTAACTATTAGTTTATTTGATTACTTTCTCTTTCAGGTTACTCAAACGGGTAGCTTACAGACAAAGTATTATAGAATGTGACTTTTCCTTTCCAATATTTCCTATGAAATTTCCATGTCAGTTTTTCCATGCTGCATGGAGGTTTTTCTCACTATTTCCTGGAGGGTTTGGTGGTGGGGGAAGCCTTCTTGCTTTACTATCCTTATCCTTCAGCATGTAGAGTTAGATCTTGTAGTCATAGTTTTCTTTGTAACAAGCAGCCTCGAAAGGACCATAAGGTCTGTTGCTGTTTGCTTTTCTATGTAATCCTATGTAATCTCTCTCTCTCTCTCTCACACACACACACACACGCACACATCTTACCACTCTCCCCATTCCACCCTCCTCCTCCTTCCTTGCGTGCTTTCCTTTCTTTACCCCTTACTTCAATATCCTTCTCTCTCTCTCTCTCTCTCTCTCTCTCCCCTACCCTTTAGCTATGCCGTATCGAGACGGTAGCGTAATGTACTTAATAATCTCACCTATTAATCTTAGCTTCCAGACTAGTACCCCTTCTCATAACCTGTGTGTGTGTGTGTGTGTGTGTGTGTGTGTGTATCACTATCACGGTCGGTCATCATCGCACGCTGAGAATGTGTCTTTTATCATGCTCATAGGAAGGGAAGGTGCTGCAGGGTAGGAGAGGAGGGAGTGTGGGAGACGAGAGTAGACGAGTAGATGGAAGAAGGTAGCGGGGGAAGGAGCAGAGAAAATTGTGTGTGTGTGTGTGTGTGTGTGTGTGTGTGTGTGTGTGTGTGTGTGTGTGTGTGTGTAAATCTTATATACCCAAACACTGAGTCTCATAAGAATATAGCATAACTCATACCCCCCTTCCCCTCAAAACTTTTTCCATTTTATTTCGACGATTCTCCCGTAAACAGCGTAAATTCGTCTTGCAGGAAAAAAATAAAATAAAATAAAACCAATAAAGATGTCACGGTACAGAACTATTAATGAAGCTTTTATCCCCTTTACTTCTCATCCCTACGCTGAATAATTTGTCCAGCTGGTACAATAAAGCAAGTAACTCTAACGTTCAGGTACAGTATTAGGAGGAGTTAATAAGAAGTCAAATATAATCCCCTGACCGTAGAGAAAATTTTAATATGTGCTGTTATCGAAGGAGTGGATGGTTAGGAAGGGATTTCGCCTACGTTTAATAAAAATCGTATGTATGTCGAAAAATAAGTAAATGAATAAATTAATAAATAAAGAAAACACGAGAAGAGGAGATAAGAAATAAATAATAACAAGAGTAAAGGAGGTAAGTAAAGCTAATTATCACATAGCCATTGCCTGTCTAGGATATGCCAACACTAAGAGCAATAAGGTAAGGATAGCAATGATGATGGCTCGTCTTAAGTGATGCTGGATATTAAGGGTAAATCCAATGAATAAAAAAGCATAATAATAACAAAAAACTAGATCAATAAAAATATGAAAAATAAAATGCCAGGTCACTTACGAGAATACGAAAATCGAAATAAACCAGAAAAATTTATATGTTCTCAAGTTCATGGTTTAAACTGGGGAACAAAAACTGAAAATGATGAAGAGGGGTGAGGGGGTGGTGTGAGGGGTGAGGGGATGGGGTGAGGGGGTGTGAGAGGGGTGAGAGAGTGGTAAGGGGATGGTGTGTAGAGGAGTGATGGGGTGATGTGAGAGGCGTGAGGGGGTGATGTGACAGTGGGGTGAGAGGAGGTGATGTGACAGTGGGGTGAGAGGGGGTGATGTCACAGCGAGGTGAGAGGGGGTGAAGTGATAGGGGGGTGACTTAAGAACGGGGTGATGGGGTTGATGTGAGAGGAGTAAGGGGGGGGGTTGATGAGAGAGTGGGGTGAGAGGGGGGGGGAGCCTGGGTGTGGGAAGATGGCCGCCGGGTGTACTGCTTCAGGGCAACACTCTCCCGCTACCGTCCTCACCTCTCACCCCTCTCACTCTCTCCTCCAGTCCTCTCTTGCTCTCACTCCTTCCTCCAGTCCTGTCTTACTCTCTGTTCATCTTTCCTCTCACCCACCTTCCTTATTTTCCCTCCTCTCTTTCAATTCCCGTAACCTTTTTCCCTCCTTTCTTCCTGTTTGCTTCCTTCCCTTTTCTTTCCTATGTTTTTTCCTTTCTTTCCCTCCTCTCACCTTTCCCCCTCTTTCTTCTTCTCTCCCTCTGACCTCCCTTCCCTCCCAGTCTCTCTCCGTCTTTCCTCCAATCCTCTCTCTCTCTCTCTCTCTCTCTCTCTTTCTATTCGTCTCTCCTCTCACCTCTTTTCCCCTCTTTCTTTCTCATTTCCTCCCTACCTTTCTCTCATCCTATTTCTCTTCCTCCTTCTGATATACAATAATATTCTCAAACTTACCAGAGGGACTGTGTGGCTTGAGTAGCAATTCTTCCTCTCCTTCCTTCCTTCCCTTCACCCCCTTCCTTTCCTTCAGTTTGCTCTCCACTTCTGCCTTCCTCCTCTCTTCCTATCCTCGGTCATTCAGCTTACTTCTTCCTACTCTCTCGCTGTCCTTCCTTCTCCCCCTTCGTTATTCCTTCCTCTTCTTCCTTCCCCAACTTTCCTCTTTCTTTCCCTCTTTCTTCCTTATCCCCAGTCATTTACGCTCTCTCTCCTTCCCCTATCTCGTCTTTCACTCTTTCCCACCATTTCCCCCCTTCCTTCCTCTCCCTATTTCCCATTACTTTATCCTTTTCTTTCCTTCTTTCACCATCAGACACTTTGTTCATCTTCTCATTCCCTTTCTTCTCCCTTCCTCTCTTCTACTCACTCATCATTCCATTTTTCACCTGCTATTAAGCCATTTTCTACTTCTTTTTACCTTTACTTCTTCTGTCTCTTGTTCTCATTCTGAAGCGTTCCTGTCCTCCTCCTCTTCTTTTTTTTTTTCCTTCTTTCTTCCTTCACTGGCTCACTGAAGTCACTGCTTCCTTTTATTTTCCTCCTCCGCTTTCCATTTCATATCCACTATCTATTCTTCCTCACTTCCATCCTCACTCTTTCTTTCATTTTATCAGTGTTCTCCTCCTTCCTCTTTCTTCCCAGAGTTTATTTCCCTCTCTTTTCCATCCAGACTTCTCATAACCATTTCCTTTCCTTTCTTTCATTTTATCAGTGTTCTCCTCCTTCCTCTTTCTTCCCAGAGTTTATTTCCCTCTCTTTTCCATCCAGACTTCTCATAACCGCTTCCTTTCTTTCCCTCTTTCTTCTTTCCTTTTCTTTCCTTTTTCTCCTTTTCTCCCCCTTCTCTTCTCTGTCTTCCCTTCTCTCCTTTCGGTCTTCCTTGCTATGTTTTATCTTCTTCATATTTCTCCATCTTGATCTCCTCTTTCCTCATCTTTCTCTCCGTTATTCCAAAACAACTAACAAATTCACTAACACACGCACAAAGAGAAACACAAAGTATACACACACAGGCGCACACCCTCACGCAAGCAAGCAAGCAAGCCAACACACACACACAAATACACATTCTCTCTCTCTCTCTCTCTCGTATGTAACAAGTTCGCTACGGGGATCGAGATAATATTACCCCAA
>NC_137025.1:5645000-5652500 GCF_032717465.1 Coenobita brevimanus | reverse complement strand
ATAAAATTAACGAGACAAATAATTTTTAGGAAACGCTGAAGAGAAGATGCAATTGTTTTTTCAGTGTTAGGAAACGCTGAAGAGAAGATGCAATTGTTTTTTCAGTGTTTTGCTATGTATGTTGTTGCTTTTTTTAGTTTTTTTTTATTTAAGTTCTTGTTCCAAATCCTTTAAAGACTAACTGTCAGGTCCATTTCACTGGGTACTCTAAGTTTCTCCTCCAATTCTTGATGATGATGATAATGATGATGATGTTGACGATAAGGAGGAGGAAAATGAGGATGATGGTGATGATGATGACTGGTGGTGGTGGTGGTGGTGACTTTTTCCATCCTTATTAAAACTGCAAGAAATGGAATAATTATATATGATGATGAAGATGATAATAATGATGATGATGATGTCGATGGAAATAAGGTTACGATGCTTTTGTTTTTCTCTCAAATTATATATATATATATATATGTTTGCCATCCGGTCGTACCTACAAGACGGCATTTAATCACTGTCCAGATCGGCGCGACAGGGGCAGAATATTAACGTCCCCAAAACACGTCCTATAAATGCGACCTTCCTCAGACTCAGGGCCAGTAAAGGAAATGTATATTATTGAGCAGAAGGCCAGAATTTATTGAGCAGTAGACCAGAAATTACTGAGGCGTAGACTAAAAGTTATTGAGCAGTAGACCACAAATATCACTGTGTTCCGACTTAGAGAAAACTGGAATCTTTATTTATTTATTTATTTATCTGCGCAGTAAACCAGAAATACGATCGTTGTTTTGGCTTGGAAAATTAGGCGGCCATTTGTGTCTTTGTTTTAAAAATTTTGGTCTTTTAATACTATCTATCAATACAGACTTGCAATAGATAAAGAGTATATGAAAAGGGCTATCTCTCCACAAAAATTAATATAGGCTACCACATACTACCTTAGCCACTACCACCAGAGTATAATAATCTACCCTCATTTCTCAGTCGATCATGAGTAGCAACAATCTACCAACACTGCACACTACTATCTACCCACCACAACAACCATCCCACAGGACTAATCATTACTACCCCAGACAATGCACCTCATGTACACTACCGGTAGATGAATAACAATTGACCACAACTATACGAAGGCACCTTTATTCTTTCCCCTAGTTACCTGAAGACGATTTTATTTTCATCTCAAGAAGGGGCCTGTGTGGGTGAAGAAATTGAAGGCAGCTATGTCACTTATTCACTACAATTGCAAGTTTTTTTATTTTCATTATTATTCCTACCACCTAACACTCTGCTACTGCGAAGGAAGGACCACTACATCCTTTTCACTATAACTTGGCCTAAAATTTCCCTCTCTCCATCTTGAGTGCCGAGTTGTAACAAGAGAATAACACGAGTCTATCCGGCCAGTCACTAAGGAATGATATGTAAAGGATGATGAGCCGTAGCACTGTCTTCCCTGCCACTGAGCTACGTGAAATAAGCTTGAAGGACGAAAATCTGGACCAGTTTAGGGTGAAATGAGTATAGTTGTGAACAGTTTAGCCACCGAAGCCTCGTCTCCCACTGCAACATATAATTCACACCCATACACCAGATCACAAGTAAAACAATAACAATGCTCTCTATAACTCACACAAGTCTTCCTCCTTTCATCACCTAACCACTGCCGTCTAAATAAAATAATACAAAGAGATATGTAACACAAAGGGAATCAGGTCTCTCAGACAGTTAGAATTTTCTCTTATGTATTCGTCACACGCTGGGAGGATACTTATTTCTCTAACTGTGAAAGATCAGAAAGGTAGCAGTTGTCAACCACCACACTACACTACCATTTACCATCACAGCCAAATTATCCACACCACAAACCACAGCCCCAAGACCCAGCAGATCATGTTTTAATTCTACACCACAGCAACTCCTACCACACCACACCATACCACGCCACCACACCACACCACATCACAATTTACCAAGAGACTGTTTACAATTTCCCATACAACCACATCTACCACCACAGCAAACAGCGCAGTCTCATATACCAGCAGATAATAACAATCTACCTCACAACCACACCAACATTTACTAGCACACCTACCACACACCTACCACAGCATCATGCAACTTGACATGCAACCACATCACAAAATCGCACATACCACCACATCAGGCAACCACACAGCAACTATATTACACACAACACCATACCACACCAACCACACCACACCAAACAACCCGCCTCCATTTACCACCACACCGTTTTCAATCCAGCCACCAGACAACCGCACCTACTACACTACCACCTCACCCGGCAGTCGATCAACTCCTCCTGCACCAGTCCCACGGGAAGCGAGGCAGGTCCCGTAAGGTCAAGTACATGGACTCAAGATCTGCCCTGTCATGTAATTGTGTCTCTGAAGTCATGAATTCTAAGGTTATTTGGATTTTTGTTTTTCTTTAATTTATTGGTTTATGGGTATGCTTTTCTTTGGTTTGTGCTTTGACTTTCGTTGGACAGGATTGTGGTGTGTGTGTGTGTGTGTGTGTGTGTGTGTGTGTGTGTGTGTGTGTGTGTGTGTGTGTGTGTGTGTGTGTGTGTTTATGCTCCTTTCTTAAATGTTTTGTTTATCTTATATATTTTATTTCCCTTCGCTTCAGCCTATCACGTTATACCGTATCTTTGAAAGTCATGCACTCTATAAGCACTGTTAAAGGTATGTGTTCTTTCTTACGTGCAGTGTGTTCTTTCTTATGTGCAATGCGTTCTTTCTTACGTGCAATGCGTTCTTTCTTACGTGCAATGCGTTCTTTCTTAAGTGCAGTGCGTTCTCTCTTACGTGCAATGCGTTCTTTCTTACGTGTAATGTGTTCTTTCTTACGTGCAATGCGTTCTTTCTTACGTGCAATGCGTTCATTCTTAAGTGCAGTGCGTTCTCTCTTACGTGCAATGCGTTCTTTCTTACGTGTAATGTGTTCTTTCTTTCGTGCAGTGTGTTCTTTCTTACGTGCAATGCGTTCTTTCTCACGTGCATCGCCTCTGTTATTAATTTTGGTCGATGCTACTTAATCAAATGCTTTTATTTTTCTTCACCATTAGTATTTTTAGTTATCCGTACTTCTGTCTCTAACAATTCACTATTTTATCTTTCATGCTGGTTTATATTGTCATCTGTTCATATTATTTTTTTCTATGCTTTTTCTTGCTTCATTATTTATACGTACCTACCCTGGTCTTAAATGAACACACCTGTCGTGAAGGTAAACTTAATCAACACTATATAATTCAGTATAATTAATGGCTAAATTACTGTGATTATTGCATCATCGACCTTGTTATTATAATTCCTTTAGCATTACGAAGCTCATTATACAATTTATCACACCCATTACATAAGGGAATTCGGTGCGCTTAATTATGTTCTGTGGCTAACTGTTGACCCATTTATCTAACTACCTATCTATTTATAAATCTATCTACCCATTTGTCAATCAATCTATCTATCTATTTATCTGTCCATCTGTCTATCTATCTATCTATCTATCTATCCACCTATCTATTTATCTACCCATCCCTATCTATCTATCTGTGTCTATCTATCCAATTATGTCTATCTATCCATCTATCTATTTATCTACCTAACTCTATCTATCTGTCTATTTACCTATTTTTTCTCCAGTAGCAAATTCCTTTGTCTGATGAACTAATGAGTGCATAGGTATATTCTGTTTATCTATCTATTCAACTAGCATTCTATCTATTATTATCCTGGCACGTTTGTGAGTGTATACTAATGCTCAGTTATCTATTCATCTGTCTATCTATCCATCCATCTCTCTATCTACCTATCCATTTGTCTATCTATTCATCTCTCTACCTGTCTATCTCACTTCCGTTATGTCCTTCTGCCCATCCACCTCTTTCTCTGCATCACCTTCACTGCACAAATAAGGAACGTTTGTGAGTGGATACGTATGCTCAGTGGCGATTTATCTACCGATCCATCTATCTCTATTACCTGACCCCTAATCCCAGAGTTCATCCAGCGTAACAAAAACTCCTCCGATCCCCCTGTTTTCATGATGGACTTTAATTTTTTCCCCTACGTAGAAATTAGGAAGAAATCAGACACACCATTCCCAAGGATCCCCAGCCACGCATCTACACGTGACACCCAACACCCACACATGCCACCACTTGGGCACTGATACTAATCCGTCGTTACTGGGGTATCTTCGCTCTTCCCTATATATATTTTATCAATGCAAACTACAGGCGATTTTTTCCAGACGATTTTTCAGACAATTTTTTCTAGACGATTTTTTAGGCGCTTTCCAGACGGTTTTTTAGGTGATATTTTTTTTCCTGACGGTTTTTTGACTTTTTCCAGACGATTTTTTTTCCCCAGATGATTTATCAGACGATTTTCTTAGTTTATGGGACACGCCTGGTGCTGAAGGGGTTACTGAAGGGTAAATCTAACCCTCTCCGTTCCAAATCCCTCTTCTAAGCGGAACAAAATCGTCTGGTTGTAGCACGAATAGAATACAAATGTGGTATGCATTTAAGGTTTTAACTCAAAAGGTTTCATGAATCCTCACAGCCGATATTTTATGTAACCAGCCCTCCCGCAACGTACTGTACCTGTTGACCTCTACTTCCCACCTCGTACTTGGTCTCCCTCTCCTCCCATCAGTGAAAAGCATAACACTGTCTGGTAATGGGAAGAACGCTATACAGACACATCATCGTACTGAAGGGACTAAAATCTCACCACTACTGCCCCTCCAGTAATCCCAGTACCTGTCCACCCCACATTTCCACCTCTCTTTCTCGGTTTTCCTCTCCTCCTTCTCCCATCAGTGAAGAGAATAAAACCGTCAAGTGGTGGCAAGAACAAAAATTAAGGAGAGTCAAGAAACGGGTTTGTTCTTACCTGACAAAGATCCCTAAGCAATTTATACCTCAGGTGATGGCCAGCTGTTGTCAATTTGAGTGTGGATTTGACTAGCAACCAAGGAGACTCTATACTCGCTTCCCCAGAGTTGTTTCCCCCTAAATTTCAACCTACAGCTGCTCAAGTCCAACTGTTCGTTTTTTTTTTTTTTTTTTTTTTTTTTTTTTTTTTTTTTAAATGAATGGAGGACATTAGTAATCTGGTATATAGATTATTTTTCTTCATTCAATTGTTTTTCCTTCCTTTGTTGGTAAAAAGTTTCACTAAATTTCATAAGTTAGTATTCATGGAAGCAGCCCAGTTCCGTCGGGCGAAAACAAACCGACTTAACTCGCCCCGGTCACCCTCCCACAACTACCCGTCCGTCCACCCCTAGTTTCCACCTCGTTCTCGGTCATCCTCTCCTGCTCCTCCTCCGAACAGCGAATACTCTCACGTCATCCTGCAACTACATAATGACAGTAGCGGCAGAAAGTACAGGGTCAGGGGGAAGATTAGTATTAGCACAAGTCTAGCACGATATAACAGAGGAGAGAATTATATACGAAGCAGTGTATATAGCGACATGATAAAGGGGCGTTAGTTTGTATTAGGAATTTATAATGAACATATAGCAGTTTAACAGTATAATATATAGAAAAATAAAGATTAGCACAAGTGTAGTACGGTATGATAGTGGAAAGAATGATATAAGAACAGTATATAGTAACATAATATAGAGACGTCAGTTTGTAAGAATATGATATAATGAAAGTACAGCAGCTTAGCAGTAGAAAATAAATAAAGTGTGACAGTTTAGTATAAGGATGAGATATAAGCTGAACAGTATATATCAAATATACGATACACACTGCATATGTCAACATGGTAGATAAGATGGTCTGCAACAACAAATTATAAAAAGTCTTCGAGTTTAACATACATATTCTCTAAAAATAAAATCGAATAATACTATAAACTAAAATTAACCCCTTCAACACGATGCCACTTTTTAATCAACTTACTTCACGATTTTATTCACGATGAGGAGACTTCTCGCAGTAAAAAAAAGAAAAAGAAAAAAAAAGAGAGAAAAACAAGAAAGGAGTTGGTTAAAGACTATACCTTACTTCTAACGCTTTCTCAAGATGACCACAATCGCCTGGTAGTAGCAAAAATAGGAATTAAGAGTATGTCATCGTACAGAAGAGCTTCCTGCGTGTCCTCTCCACATCACACAGAGCGCAAACTTCACTGGATAAACAGAAACCAGCAAAGCCAAGATTGCAAAACGACAAAAATTACCGCCAAAATGAGAGGAAAGCACTTAACACAACAGCATAATCCCTATAAAACACTTTGATCTTATCCTAATAATACGTAATGTTTTTTTTTTTTTGGGGGGGAGGGGGCGTATATTAGAGTTAGAAAATAGACTTAGCTAAATTATGGGTCAAGTTGCTTATCCTAACTGAGGTAGGAAGAAAAAATTAAGGAAATGTCAAGATAAACATAATACGCAATAGATTTTTTTTTCTTTTTTTGGCATATATTAGCGTTAGAAAATGGACTTGGCTAAATTATGGGTCAATTTGCTTCGATTTTCTGCCGTGACCTTTACCTTCAAGTGGTCGGTGTTCAGAATGCGATATTGGTACTTTCTTCTGCGGGTAATTGAGTACTTCTTCACATGCTTTGTAATTATGTAAACTATGTACACATATTTTGATTGTACAAACACACACACACACGTACACTGAGAGCAAGCATAATGATAAGTACACACACACACACACACACAAAGAAAGCAAGCAGGTAACCACAACGACACCGCTCTCTCTCTCTCTCTCTCTCTCACATATAGTTTTGACAGCTTCGAAAATCGTGTACAGATATTAACAGACCGTCAATGTACACTAGCATAACACCTTTTTCTCCATGATGATTTAATGCTTCCTGTCAGTGGAGATGCAGGTGAGTTCGATTTTTTTTTTTTTACCTGAAGAGCTTAGATACAGCCTACACTAACCCCTTTAATACGAGAGGGTGTTCCGAAGCCTTAAAAACAGGTGGAAACAAGATATAAATAAATAAATCTATCTATCTATTGCCAGACGCCTTTTCCCGTAAGGGGTGGCCACAAACATATCGCCTCCATGTCGCCCTGTCCCCCGCCATTTCACTGCCCTGACCCCAACTCACACCCCCCTCTCCCATATACCTCTCCACCACTCCATCCCTCCATCTCATCCTTGGCCTCCCCCTCCCTCACCCCTTCCACCTCACTCACATACACTCTCTTCGTCAGTCACGCTCTCCGTCCTCTCCATACGGCCAAATAAATAAATACAAATAAATAAATAACGTCATCGTATGGAGAGGATTTTTTTTTTTTTTTTTTTTGCCCCATGACAGACGATACAGGAAATGAAGAAATATAAATACCCTCACATTCTACACCTGTCTTGATCTCCCTTGTCGTATATCTCCCAGCCACCAGTATTTTATTTTACACAGTTCTGAGATTTTCACAGGGACGAATCATACCAACAAAATGAATGTGTGTGTG
>NC_137025.1:5625000-5640000 GCF_032717465.1 Coenobita brevimanus | reverse complement strand
TGCTCAGTCTTGGGGTGGGAATATTCTTAGGCTGGGAGGGGAGGGGAGGGGAGGGGAGGGGAGGGCAGAGGAGGGGAGGGCAGGGCAGGGCAGAGGAGGGGAGGGGAGGGCAGGGCAGGGCAGGGCAGGGCAGGGCAGGGCAGGGGAGGGCAGGGCAGGGCAGGGCAGAGCAGGGCAAAGCAGCGTGAATGGGCACACAGGGCAGAGACGAACTGAGCAATGCAAGAAAAGGCAGGGTAGTGTGTGGCAGAGATATGTGTGGCATAGCAAGGCAGGGCAGACCAGGGCTAGGGAATAGTAAGGAAAGATGGAAAGTGACAGAGATGGGCAAGGAAAAGCAAAGGACAGAGTATGGCAGGACAGGTTATAAAAAAAAAAAAAAAAAAAAAAGGTAAAGCAGGGGAGGGCAAGGCAGGTCAAGACAGGACAGGACAGGGCAGAGCAAAGTTGGACAAGGCAGCATGACGTGACGTGAGGCAGAGCGATGCAGACCAGAGATAGGAAGCGCGGGGCAGAGTACAATAAATGACACAACCAAACTTCCCATGAAAGGAATTTGTATTACTTCTCAATGCCCCATTTTATTGGCTGTTGTCATCACCAGCAATATATTACAATGTACCCAACAGTATCAAAATCCGCAACGAATATGTTACAATAATGATCTAATCAGTTGTGCAAAATTAAAGGAAAAGGTTAACAGAACGACATAAAGAGAACCTCCTTTGTAATGTACGAGTATATCGACTGTTTATTTTACCAACTCATCAGGTACTGCCTCTGCTGCATTCAAGATAAAATATGTGTAATGTATCAAGGGAAAAAATACTGGCTTGATTCCCGGTGCCCTGAATGGAGAGTGGATGGTTGTATGGTCTACATAAATTGGTCCTTTGATTGTAGAGCCCATCATTTTTGCGTTTTCCAGTTTCTGAATGCCTATACCTTTTGTAACAGTGAATAACAGAGCTAAAATTATGATGATGATGGTGGTGGTTGTGTGTATAATGAAAAGATAGTGTGGCTGATAGTAAACACAGTGAAATGACAGCACTGTGTGGCGGTGTGTGTAAGTGTAACATGGCGTGAGAAGGTGTAGTGATGAATATAGTGCTGAGGATGGTGGGTGTATTGTTGTGTGAATAAGGTGAGTGTAGTGAATGTAGTCTGGTATAGGTCGTGTCCTGTGTAGTGAGTGGTGATGCTGTACGTATTGTGAGTGGAGCAGAAAGTATAGTGTTGTGTGGTGTTGAAATGAGGAGTATGTGGTGTTCAGGGCCTGTGAATGACGGTACTGTGCAATGTAGCGTGGTGTGTGCAATGTGGTGGTGGTGGTATGTGCAGTGTGGTGGTGGTGTGTGCAGTGTGGTGGTGGTGGTGGTGGTGGTGTGTGCAGTGGTGGTGGTGGTGTGTGCAGTGGTGGTGGTGGTGTGTGAAGTGGGGTGGTGGTGGTGTGTGAAGTGGGGTGGTGGTGGTGGTGTGTGCAGTGTGGTGGTGGTGGTGGTGTGTGCAGTGTGGTGGTGGTGGTGTGTGCAGTGTGGTGGTGGTGTGTGCAGTGTGGTGGCGGTGTGTTTGTGCGGTAGTGTGTTTGTGGTGTGGTGAGGTATTATGTGGTAAGAAAAATCTGGTGTCTGGTATGTGCAGTGTGGTGTGGTGTGGTATGATGTGCTCTGCTGTGTGTTATGTTCAGTGTAATACGGTATGATGATGTGGAGTGGTGTGGTGTGGTATAAGCAATGTTGTGGTATTGTGTGTGGTGTGCAGTGTGGTGTGGTGCAGTGTGGTGGTGTTGTGTGAGCAGTGAGAAGCCATTTGTGTCACGCACCATCACCCTCACCCACACCTTCCCACGGTATATAACCACTCCACAACCCCCTCCTCCTCCACACCTGCACATTACATAACACCCTCCCACCCCACGTCTCCACCTCACACCCCTCCCATTCCACTCCTATCCTATAATCCCCCTTCCAGCCCATGCAGCCAACCTCCACAAGCCCCCCGTAACTCACAGTCTTTTTCCCACTCCACACCCCCTCCCATTCCACACTCCACCCCAAATAACCCCTCCCACGCCACACTTCACCCTGCACAATCCTTCCACTCCACACCATCACCCCACACATACCCCTCCTACCCTACCCAACATAGCCCTCCCACTCCAGAACCCCTTCCTTAATGCCCACACTTCCACCATACACACCCCCTCCAATTCCACTCCAAACTACAAATGTTCTCCACCCTTCTGTTAACCACTTTCAGTCTTTCCCTTCCTCACTGTTTCTTCTTTCTCTCCCTTTCCCGTTCTTATCATTTGCACCTTCATTTTTCACCCATCGCTTTTCTTTCTCATTCCCCTCTCCTCCCTTCTTCCTCGCTCCTTTCTCCCTTCCTTTATTTCATTATCATTTCATCTTATCCTCCCCTCCTCCCTCTTCTTGTACACCCTTTCCTTTCAGCATCCTTCCATTTTTCCTCTTCCTTCTTAACTCCCGTCACTCCCTCAGTTTTCCTTAAGCTGCACTAACTATCTTATGCATTTTAGCTCACTTCCTCCATCCCTCCCTCCTCTCCTACTTTTCCTCCTCTCTCTCTCTCTCTCAGTTTCTTCCTCTTACCAAACCTTAGCCTCTCTCCACACTTCTGTTCTTCGAGTTATTCTCTCCTACATTCTCTCTCCCTTTTCCTCCTCTTCCACCTTCCTTCTCTACTGTTTTCTTTCTTTCTCTCCTTTCCTCTTTCTCACAATCCTTCCTTCCCTGTCTCTACCCTCTCTTCCTCCTCCTCTCCTACATTACCTCTCCAATTTACTTCCAACCTTTCCTCTCGACTTATTTCTTTCTCTTCTCTCCCTCCTTCTCCACTTTTTCTCTTTTCCTTTATTTCTCTTTTCTCCACTCCCCCCACCCCTCTTTCTTCACTCTCTCCTTCGCTCCCTCTGTTTCTTCCATCTCTCCTCTCAGCTCCGACCTCTCTTTTCTTTCTCGTTCCTTCCCCTTCTTTCTTTTTGCTCTCCTCCTCTTTCCCTGTTTCTTTTTTCTCTCCTCTCTGTTCTTTTTCCTTTCTTTCCTCTGTTCCTTCCTTCAATCTTTTCATCCAACACCCTTTCCTTCCCTTTCTCCTTCCCCAATTAGTCAATTCTCATAACCTTTCTCTCACCTTTCCTCTTCCTCTCCATTCATTCCATTTTTCATAGATTTATTCTTTCTTCCACATCATTCCCTGTCTCTCCCATTTCTCCTTTCCTTCTTTCCCTGTCTACCTCGTTACTTCATCCCTCCCCCTTTTCTTCCGCGTTCTTCTTTTCCCCTATTTTTTCCTTCCTTCTTTTCCTACCCTCTCTCATTCCTTCCTCCTTCTCTCCTTTCCTTCCCTCGCTCTTTCCTCCCTCCCTACCCTTCCTTCTCTCTTCATACCTCCCTCCTTCATCGCTCCTTCACATAGTTACTACCCACTCTCTACTTTCCCACTTCTCTCCTTCCTACCTTCATCCTTCTATCCCTCTTTCCCACCAATCCCTGCTTACCCCTCCTCTACCCTCTCCTCTCTTTCACCCCTCTTTTCCATCCCCCCCTTTCCAACTCCCTCCCTCCCTCTTTCCTTTCCTTTCCATCTCCTCCATTTTATCTCCCCTCTCACCCCCCTCTCCACCTCTCCCCACTCCACTCCTTCTCTCCAGCTACATCTTTCCTTCCCCCTTCATCCTTACATCATTCTTCTCCATCCCTCCACATTCACCTTTTATTTTTTTACCTCCCCTCGCCTCTTCCCCTCCCCCTCCACTCCCCCTCTCACCTCCACCCCTTCCCCCTCAACTCTCCCCTCTGGTCCCTCCACCCTCTTCACTCCCCCTCGCCCTCCAGTCCCCCCTCCCCTCCCAGCCCTCCCTCCCCTCCCAGTCCTCCTCCACTCCCCCCTCCCCTTCACTCCCTCTGGCGATCCCGTACGGCCTTGTTTACTCCCCGGCAGCGTTCGTGATGAGTTGGATTCACCCCGTCGATCGCTAATACCCGCTATGGTCACGAACTGTCGAACGCTGGAGTGGCTAAGTTTACCCCCGGATCCTGCAACCACCCCTGCCGTAAGTGGACGCTGTACGGAAGAAGGAGAAGGACAGGTAGAAGTGGAAGAGGTGGATAGGGAGGGTAGGCAGGGATGGAATAGACGCTTGTAGGGATGAGAAATATGTTGAGGTAGAGGAGGAGATAAAGGGGGAGAAGCAAGGTAGGTAGAGACAGAAGAGATGGTGTTGCGAAAGTGTGTGTGTGTGTGTGTGTGTGTGTGTGTGTGTGTGTGTGTGTGAGACCAGCTGAAGTATGACGTAATACTGCCTGCGTGTCCGAGTGTGTAAAAACTAATTGACACACACACACACACACACACACACACACACACACACACGCACACACACGCGCGCGCGCGCTAATTCAGTGTGATGGCGTCATTTTTACACTTTGTTCTTGCTTTACATAATTCCATCCAACTAAGGAGTTGGTCTGGTACTTGATTTATTAAAAGCAATCAACTGAATCAATTCCCTGACATGCAGATGGCCACAATATACAAAAGTCATGTGCGTTCTCAGATGGAATACTGTTCACCACTGTGGAGTGGATGTGGAGCGGTTGCATTGAGGCAGTTGGACAAAATTCAAAATAAAGCCATTAGATTAATCAATAATCCTGCCATCACGCAAGACCTTCCTCCATTATCAGTACGTAGAGATGTTGCTTCTTTAGCATTATTTTATCGATATTTTTACCGTAAGTGCTCTGACGAACTGGCTTCAATTGTGCCTCCCCTTCACATTTTCTCCCGAAATACTCGGGCAGCTGGGAGCGCCCATGAACTCACACTCTCTCCCCCACAATGCAGAACCTCTGCTTATCAAAATTCATTTATCCCCAGAACTACTACTCTCTGGAATTCACTTCCTGGGAGTTGCTTCCCACAAACATTTAATCCACTTCAATTCAAATCCAGTTGTTATAAACATTTTATGAATGGAGGACGCCTTTAGGTACATGGACATTTTTTTTCCCCTTTGTTTCTCCTTCCATCATTCATTATAAAAAAAAAAAAATTATACCCTTCAGGTGCGTATTTTGTTCCCTATTTTGTACCCTATTCTTACTACCGACATGGCCATTTAATTCTGTTCAGGAATACCCCGTCGTACTGAAGGGGTTATCGACAGACTGAGGGCGGAACAACATTAGTAGTAGTAGTAACAATAGTAGTAGTTATAATAATAATAACAATAATAATAACAATAACGAACCAATACACCTTCCTTATACACCAACACAGGTGCACAAATATACACAAAGCTCATATGATAAACTGTCGATTCCGGTGATAAATCTCTCGGCAAATAACATCATTTTAATTCAGAATAAATTTTCAAGTCAGTTCGAAGGAGTGTGTTGATTCAGTCCGAAAAGAATCAACATCAAACAGGAAGAAATCGGTTTATGTGGGAAATTTTGAAATCAGGTGAGAAAGCGCTGATGCAAAAAAAAAAAAAAAAAAAAAAAAAAAAGAGGTACAGTTAGACATTAGTTATGGTCGACAGCATCCGACTCGGCAGTGTGATTCTCTCTCTCTCTCTCTCTCTCTCTCTCTCTCTCTCTCTCTCTCTCTCTCAGTGTAAGAGACAGGCCTCTTGTAATGGAGAGGTTAAAGAGTTTCAGATATTCTTTAATTTTGTGTGTGTGTGCGTGTGTGTGTGTGTGTGTGTGTGTGTGTGTGTGTGAGAGAGAGAGAGAGAGAGAGAGAAAGAGTGAGAGAGAGAGAGCTAGTTCTAATGAGGTTTACCCACGATCAATTAACATGGTCCGGACAAACAAAGGGCCTGAACAGCACCATAAGCACAAAATCAAACTCACCTTACACCTACTCATTACCACACCTGCCCTCACTCATTACCACACCTGCCCTCACTCATTACCACACCTGCACTCACTCATTACCACACCTGCACTCACTCATTACCACACCTGCACTCACTCACTATCGCACCTGCCCTCTCATTACCACACGTGCCCTCACTCATTACCACACATGCACTCGCTCATTACCACACCTGACTTCACTCATTTCCACACCTGCCCTCATTACCACACCTGCACTCACTCATTACCACACCTGCACTCACTCATTACCAAACCCGCACTCACTCATTACCACACCTGCACTCACTCATTACCACACCTGCACTCACTCATTACCACACCTGCCCTCTCATTACCTACCTGCTCTCACTCACTATCACAACTGCCCTCTCATTACCTACCTGCACTCACTCATTACCACACCCGCACTCACATATTACCACACCTTCACTCACTCATTACCGTCCTTAATGAATGATGAATGACCGGGGGAAGGAAGGAAAGGAAAAATGAATGAATGACTGGAACGTGTGGGTTAATGATCGAGAAATGACAAAAAATAATAAATAAATCTAGTAAATTTGTTAATACAGTCAGTGAATTGATGAACAAATTTATGAATGACTTATCATGAACGCCTACGAGGAATCAGCGAATGAACGATATTTGGTGAACAGTGGAATGATCACCTGAACACATGGTAGAACTTGAACAGGTTAATGAGCGAAGGAATGAGTGAAAAAACAGCATGCAAAATTTTGTTGATGGTGAGGAGTCTTGCTAAAACATATTTTACGAGCATAAAATAAAAGTATATATATTTAACTTCACATTATGATATTGTACAACTTTGTAAAAAATTCGCGGAGTCCATTTGGCTAAAGATTGATTAGTAAATAATAATAATAATAATAATAATAATAACAATAATAATAATAATAATAATGAAGGATAGAAGCCACGAGGAAGAGTGGTAGAGATGATGAGTTACCTCTGGGGAACACCTGTAATTACCTGAGTAAATGAAAGAAAATGCAGGTGAGGTGGAGTGGAGACAAACGAGACAGGTGTAACTTAAATGAACGCACTGTTGTTACCTGGGCATAAGGAAGGTGTGGAGAGAGAAATAATTAAGGAAATGTACAGAAACGCAAAAATAACTAAAAAAATGTACAGAAACGTAAAAAACTAAAGAAAATTTACACAAACGTAAAAATAACTAGGAAAGTGTACAGAAACTTAAAAATAACTAAAGAAAATGTACAGAAACGTAAAAATAACTAGGGAAATGTACTGAAACGTAAAAAAAAAACTACGTAAGTGTACAGAAACGTAAAAATAACCAAGAAACCGTACAAAAACGTAAAAATAACTAAAGAAAATGTACAGAAACGTAACTAAATGGAGAATCACGAGAAGAAAACATCAAGAACGAGAAGATGAAATAAACCGAAATACGATAAATTAAATCAGCCCATTATTAAAGATAATTCTGTACTTTATTATCTGGTTCCAGGCTCCCTTTACACCTCTTTCTTTTAGTCAATTATTTTTATTATTACATCTGGTACGTTATTATAATCCCGCCTTTTATTAACGCAACCTATATCTATATAAAGGAGATACAAGTAACGATAAAGAAAATGGTATGAGCTGTAACATATAGATCTAAATGTAAATAACAAGAAAATGGTTAGTCTTTACATGCCAAAACAAATCGCTAACTTCCTGAACTAGCAGGTTATTCTAATGTCATTTTCTTGCTAACTCACAAGAATTTTATTTCCATCTTAGGGGAAATTTTTCGTCTTAAAAGAGTTCAGTGAAACGTACATCTATCATCCCCTCCGTAAAAAAAAAAAAAAAAAAAAAAAAAAAAAAGGCCTCTCCTGTCCTAACTAAAATAGTCTACTCCCATCAAGAGTAAAAATAATTAAAACAGACTGTCATACCATCATCTTAAAAAAAAAAAAAAAAAAAAAAAAGGTGCTAATCTATGCTGACGAGGATACGGCTGTTGGGGAAGGGGGTGGGAGGAGGAGGAGGGGGAGGGAAAGAGGGTAGTTGTGACAGAAGAAGAAGTGGATGGGATGAGGGCTAAGAATGTTTTATGTGAGGGATGCTGGGAGGGTGCCAGTGGTAAGTGGTAGTGAGGGTTTGTGGGAGTAAGGGGAGTGGGAGGAAGGGGGGGGTTGAGGGGAAGGGAGAGGGCGAAGGTAGAATGGGGAGAGGTAAGGTAGAATCGGGGGAGGAAGGGAAGGTAGAATGGGGGAAACGAAGGTAGAATGCTGGGAGGAGAGAGAGTAAAGTGGGAGAGGGTGGAGAGAGGAGGGACGGAAGGTTGAATGGGAAGTGGGAGGGAAGGTAAAATGGAGGGAAGGAAGGTTGAATGAGGAGAGGGAGGGAAGGTAGAATGCGGGGGGGGAAGGAAGGTTGAATGAGGGGAGGGAGGGAAGGTAGGATGGGAGGAGTGGGAGGGAGAGTGAGGAGTGGGAGGGAGAGTAAGTGGATGGGATAGAAGCTGCAAGGGTGCGAGTGGAGATGAACAGTGACAGAAAACCATGGATACGTTTTTGCCTCTTCACCCTGGATGAACTCTGGGATTAGGGGGCTTGGGAATGGGTACCAACAATTGCCTTTTAATTTGCAACGCGACATTACAAAAATAATTTACGTCGGGGGCAAAATACGTCTAATAAAATGAACACAAATGGAGTTGTTACTGTCAAAATTAAAGCAAGAAGAAAGAAAAGAATTGCTGGTATTACGATGATGAATCCAAGGGGAGGGAGGGGAGGTACAAGGGAGAGAGGGGAGGAAAGGTACAAGGGAGAGAGGGAAGGAAAGGTACAAGGGAGAGAGGGAAGGAAAGGTACAAGGGAGAGAGGGATGGAAAGGTACAAGGGAGAGAGGGAAGGAAAGGTACAAGGGAGAGAGGAAAGGGAAGGTACAAGGTAGAGAGGAAAGGGAAGGTACAAGGTAGAGAGGAAAGGGAAGGTACAAGGTAGAGAGGAAAGGGAAGGTACAAGGTAGAGAGGAAAGGGAAGGTACAAGGTAGAGAGGAAAGGGAAGGTACAAGGTAGAGAGGAAAGGGAAGGTACAAGGTAGAGAGGAAAGGGAAGGTACAAGGGAGAGAGGACTGGGAAGGTACAAGGGAGAGAGGGGAGGGAAAGTACAAGGGAGTGAGGGGAGGGGAGGTACAAGGGAGAGAGGGGAAGGAAGGTACAAGGGAGAGAGGGGAGGGAAGGTACAAGGAAGTGAGGGGAGGGGAGGTACGAGGGAGAGAAGGGAGGGGAGGTACGAGGGAGAGAAGGGAGGGGAGGTACAAGGGAGAGAGGGGAGGGAAGGTACAAGGGAGAGAGGGGAGGGAAGGTACAAGGGAGAAAGGAGAGGGAAGGTACAAGGGAGAGAGGGAAGGGGAGGGAAGGTAGAAGGGAGGGAAAGAGAAGGGTGAGCAAGGAGGAAAGGAGAGAGGGTTGGTGAGAGGGAGAGAGGGAAGCAGGAGAGACAGCAAGGAGGAAAGGAGAGTTGGTGAGAGGAGGAGAGGGAGGGAAGCAAAGGATGAGGCAAAGGGGAAGGTGGAGAGAGGTCAGGGGGGAGGGAAGCAAGAGGGGAGGGAAAGGGAGAGAGTGGTGGGAGAGGGAAGGAGTTAGTCACTGAGGAGGTAAATGAGAGGGAGCTGGGAGATTAAGTGGTAAGGAGGGATGGAAGGAGAGCAGATGGGAGGGGTACAGTGAGGGAGGAAGGGAAGTTGTGAGAGAGAGGGAGGGGGAAGTGGATGGGAGGGTGTCTAGGAGGGTAGTCTAAGTATGCGGTAGTGAGGATGGGTTAGTATGAGGTGGGTAGGGATGGTGGGAGTGAGGGTAGAAGGGAGGTCAGGTGGATGGAACGGAAGCTGAAAGGGTAAATATGAGAGAGACCTGGAGGAGTAGGTGAGAGGCAGGAAGGAGGGGAAGAAATAAAGAAACGCTTGGAAAAGGTCAAGGACTGGGAAGTAAGAAAGGAAGAGGGGGGGAGAAATGAGAAAACAAAATGATAAAGAAGGAGAGAAAAGAGAAAGAGGAAAGAGAAGGAGCAGAGAGTAAGGGAGAGAGGAGGCAAATGACAAATATAAAAGGGGGGGAGGTGGCTAATCAAAGTTAATCAAATAAGGAAGAGGTGAGAAGGGAGGGAGGAAGAGGGGAGAGGGGAAAGATATCAGCAGCAAGGTAGGGAAAAATTAAGGACAAGGAAGGACCGTAAAACATGAGGAAGGATGAGGGGAAGGAAAGAGAAGTGTAAGGAAAACGAGAGGAAAAGACTGAAGTGCAATGGGAAAGGGGAAGAAAATATGAAGGAAAAATGGTTAATGAAAGTATGGAAAGAAGAAAAAAGAAAAAAATATAGAGGAATTGGGGAGAGATGGAGATAAAACTAGTGAGAGAGAGAGAGAGAGAGAGAGAGAGAGAGAGAGAGAGAGAGAAAGAGAGAGAGAGAGAGAGAGAGAGAGAGTATAGATCAGTTATTAAGGAGCTGGATCCAGAAGCAATCACAAGAAGCATCATTATGGAGAGAGAACGTATATGGAGAGGGGAGAGGAGGCAAGGAGAGAAGAGGAGAGGAGGGAAGGAGAGGAGAAGAGGGAAGGAGAGAAGATGAGAGGAGAGAAGGAGAAAAGAGAAGAGGAGGGAAGGAGAAAAGAGGAGAGAAGAGAACAGAAAAGAAGGGACGAAAGATAAGAGAGGAGAGGAGTGGAAAGGTGAGGAAAGAAGAGCAAAGGAGAGAAGGGAAAGGAAGAAGGGGAGGGCGAGAAGAGAAGAGGGGAGAGGAGAAATGAGGAGAGGAAGGCAGGAGACGAGAGAAGAGGGGAAGGCAGGAGACGAGAGAAGAGGGGAAGGCAGAAGAGAAAACGAAAGTAAAAAAAAGAGAAGATAGGAGGACAGGAGACAAGATATTTAAAAAAGTAAGAGACGGGGGTAAAGTAAGAGAGTAAAAAGGAGAGCGTATGGAGTAATGAGAGAGACATAGGAGGTAAAAAGAGGAGAAAGGAGAGGCAAGGGAGGAAAACCTGGGAGGAAAATGTGCATGTGAGCAAGGGAGAGAATTATGGAGATAAGAAAGATAAAAATGACATATAATTGTGGGGAGAGAGAGAGAGAGAGAGAGAGAGAGAGAGAGAGAGACGGGAAGGGGGTGTACAAAAAAAAAAAAAAAAAAAAAAAAAAAAACACGACTGCTGAAGAAAGCACTCCTGTGGAAAAAAGACACGAAAAAAAAAAGAAAAGACATGAAGTACAAGGGTGGAAGTGAGACAGGGTGACAGACAGAGAAAGAAAGAGAGGCTACAGCAAATAATGAGAAATATGAAGCATTCCTCTAAGCACATACTCAGGCCTCTTCACTGTATTTCTGGACACGAGAGAGAGAGAGAGAATTCCACTTCACTACGACGACTTTTGTTTCTGATCCATTTTTTCCAGTTTCTACCCCCATTTTTCCTGTTTCTAACCCATTTTCTCCTGTTTCTAACCCATTTACTCGTTTCTAACCCATTTCTTCCTGTTTCTACCCCATTTTTTCCTGTTTCTAACCCATTTTTTCCAGTTTCTACCCCATTTTTTGTTTCTAACCCATTTTTTCCTGTTTCTAACCCATTATTTCCTATTTCTAACCCATTTCTTCCTGTTTCTAACCCACTGTTTCCTAGTCACGAAGAAGTGCCACAGGAAGGAGATGTGGAACCGTGGTAATTCTCTTTTTCTAACACGGGATATACGATGCTAAATGACGACAATCACTGCCAAGTTAAATTAAATGAACAAATATAAACCACGTGTAATCAGCCCCTCACAACGATATCACGCCTCGCTTACGTCATTAATTTCTACAAACTTATCGAAACTTCCTCCGATAAAAGTGTTGTAAGTAGCAGTATCAGCGGAAATAAAGTGTTGTGTCATAGCTCTTAAGTGGTCACCTGCAAATACACTTAGATAAGACTTGTGAGTAAAGTAACTATCATTTGTGTTTCAGGTTTTAATTTCTCTTTCAGTTCTCTTATATCCCTTTCATTCTCCCAATTCCCCCTTCCATTCCCTCAATTCCCCCTTCCAATCCCTCAATTCCCCTTCCACTCTCTCAATTCCCCTTCCACTCTCTCAATTCCTTGGTCCCTATTTCTGTACCTTGTGTTTTAGTATGTCAGCTTCTCCTTTCTTCCTGGTTTACACTTTCTTCTTCTTCCCTCAAAACCCTTACCATTCAATCGTGTCTCTCTCTTATTTTCTTACTTTTCTTCCTCCATCCCTCAGTTTCTTTCTTCCTCTCACTATTTTCTTCTTTCTCATCTCCTATTCCATTCTCACAATTTCCCCTTCATTCCATCAGCTTCCCATTTTAATCTATTTTCTTTGCTTTCCTTTTCCATGATCAGTTTCTTTTACTCTACTCACTCCTTTTTCAACTCCTATTACATTCTCTTATCTCCCTTTCATTCCATCAATCCCCACTTTGTCAATCTTTCTTCTTTCCTGACCTTCCTGTTACATTCTCTCTCTCTCTCTCTCTCTCTCTCTCTCTCTCTCTCTCTCAATTGCTCTTCCATCCACTCATCTGCTGACTTGTTCCGCCTGCACCCAGTTAGTCAACCGCACCTACATACACACAGTTACTCAGCAGGTGTGTGTGTGTGTGTGTGTGTGTGTGTGTGTGTGTGTGTGAGAGAGAGAGAGAGAGAGAGAGTAGGAGGAGGAAGACATGCTGATCATAAAAGACTAAGTATGATGTACGTAATTAGCAAAAAAACTAATGAGATAATTAATATATCTAAACCCTAATGGGGGACTAGTGACGCTGGCTGCCGCTAGAGGCCACCAATGTTAACATCTTCGCCCCGAGTATGCGTTAAATTACCGTGATCTTTCTTTGTTGATGCGAGACCCTGTGTGGCAAAATACCATCATACACTATTGAAAAAATGAAAAAAGGTTCGTAACAAAAATATAACAGAGAATACTTTGCTCTCTTTGTTTTTTTTACCCGAAAACGAAGGCCGAATTTTGAAAACCTGGCACTTATATCATTCTTTTCGTCGTTTTTTATGAACCTGCTACAAAGCTGAGTTAATTCTTGCCTCCTGAAATGTTCGATATATTCTGTAGTTTTAGCCAAGCCCTTGTTTTGTTTGTGTCCGTCTCTCTTTTGGCGGAAATTTAATGTATGATGAGTTAAATTATTCTACATCAGCCATCCAAGCTCAGAGACCGTCCCAATTCCAAGATTACCTAGGAAGACGATACCGCAGGTTTCAAGTAAGTCGTGTCATACCTTAGAACTGGGGCGGTCTCTGAATTTGGATGGCTAATGCTGAATAATTTAATACATCATAAAGTTTCCGCCAAAAGAAAGACTGACACAAACAAAACAAATGCTTGGCTAAAACTACAGTATATATCGAACATTTCAGGAGGCAAATTTTAACTCAGCTTTGTGGCAACTTCTTTAAAATCGACAAAAAGAAAAATATAAGTGCCAGGTTTTCAAAATTCGGCCTTCGTTTTGGGGGAAATAAAACAACGACAGCAATGTATTCCCTGTTATATTTTTGTTACGAAGCTTTTTCAGTACTTCAATAGCGTATGACGGTATTTTGCCACACCGGTTCTCACATCAACAGAGAAAAATCACGGTAATTTAACACGTATTCGGGGCAGGGAGGCTGTTATGAATGAGAGACATCTGGTGGTAGACGATTTCCAGAAGTCATCCATCACACCTCATATGGACAAAGCAGGTAGATTTTCGCCAGGTGAGAATGAGTGTAATTGAATACCTGAATAATAAGTGACAGTAGACAAGTTCCTTTATAAATTAATATTCTTAGCTACTGTAAACCATGAATTTTAACCTGTTATGCTTGTTTTTGGTCTACTTTCGTTTCTTAACCTTATTACTGTTTTACTAATAAGCTAAACTGATTCTAGGATAGATTTAACAGTAATCAACTTAAATGTGTACTGTACTCCATAAACATCAACTTTCTAAATGGCTTCACGTCATCTACGACATGATTTATAACTCTGCTAACGATGGTGATTCTCTCTCTCTCTCTCTTACAAATGAAAAACAGGTAGCATTGCAATTCTGATGATCATATTCACACATCACATGAATTTCTCACTCGCTATCACACTCCAACACCCCACCATTACACTCCTTGCCATCGTATGAAGTTCAATTACAAGTCTTAACGGGATACAGGTGAGGTCACAGATGAAGTCAGGTCGCCAGGTCAGGTCAGGTTAGTAAGATAAAGTTAGGTAAGGCTAGATTAAATAACGTTAGGTTAGGTTAGGTTAAATTAGGTTAGTTTAGGTCAGGCTGTTGGGATGTTAGGTTAATTTAGGTCAGATTTTGGGGTAGTTAGGTTAGTTTAGGTCAGGTTGTTGGGTTGTTAGGTTATATTAGGTCAGGTTGTTGGGATGTTAGGTTATTTTAGGTCAGGTTGTTGGGTTGTTAGGTTAATTTAGGTCAGGTTGTCAGGTTAATTTAGGTTAGGCTGTTGGGTTGTTAGGTTAGTTTAGATTAGGCTGTTAGATTGGACTGGGGTCTGTAGGAGGGAAACAAGTGGACAAAAAGATCTTTAGAGGATAGGGAGGAGTAGACTGGAATTTTTTTGAAAGATAACAGAGTACACAAACAAGACTTTACAGGATCATAATAGACTTGTGCGACTGATAGCTAAGAACGAACAGGGGCTGGTCTCTGGAGGATATGAACGACTGGACTGGTAGGACTTTGGAAGATGGGAACGAGTCTGCTGTTACGACCCTGCAAGATGTGAACAAGTACTCTGAGACAATTAAGATGGGAAATACCAGGCTCAAGACAACCCCTTCACACCGATGATGTCTTATAACAGTTTTACACCCCCCCGGGAAGATTTTACACAGCTTTTAGGAGAGACTCTGCCCCGTTTTGCCGTCGGGTAAGGATGCTCCCTATCACCTGTTCCTTAGCGATTTATTTTTCGATAGGGCTTGTAAATATTTTTCTGTACGTATTTATGCTGATTATGGTGATTTCAGGCGGATTTATACCACACACAGTTGGACAATAAGGTGTAATA
>NC_137025.1:5600000-5622500 GCF_032717465.1 Coenobita brevimanus | reverse complement strand
GGCCCACATTTGCGTTCTTTACCAGCTTTTTTTTTTCATGTAGCTCAGAGGCAGAAAAAAACAAAATCCTATAGCCCAACGCCCTTCGCACTGCACTTCTTCATGACTAGCACCATACAGGTCATCTACTGTTACAAGTCAGATGGAGGGATGGCAATTTTAGGCCAAGTTAGTGCAAAAGGAGTATAGCAAACAGGGAGATTCTTACTTCACAACTAAGGGTGATCAAATGTCATGTTCCCAAGACTAAGAACTCACGTTGTTGGAGTGGCCCAGTTCCGCCAAGTGAAGATAAACAGACTATAGCTACCTCACTGAATTCGATGTCTGTATATTTTATTTATTTATTTATTTTTTTTACAAGGCTAATTCGTTCAGCTTGTAAAGACCTCTCGTAATGAATGGGTTGGATACACAGGCATTAACCGTAAGTGTAATATATATTTTTTTTTAAGTGTATTCCAGCCAGAGTCAGTCTTTTATGTCATTTATTATTTGTCTATTTATTCTTACTTTCAGCGAGCCGTCGTGGTGAAACTTACATATGAGGTTGAAAAAGAGTGTAGTTGTAGTCAATAGTTCCTTTACACCATCTCGAAACCACGTCAAAGCCCATTAAACCACTTCAGTACGATGACATTATTTCTCTTCCCACAACCTGACGACTTTATTATGTTTTATTTTATTTTATTTTTATTTTTTGCCTAAGTGACCTGACAGTAAAGAGGTTAAAAATAGTCTCCATAATCCCCTTAAACCCCTTCATTACGCTGAAGCCTTTTATTTCTTATTCTTTTCTCCAGACGATTTTTATTCAGCTTACAAGATTATTTTTTCACTGGTTATTTTTAGGGTAGACTTCAATACACCCTTCACCAACAGAGCTTATCCCGAAACTGAGTAAAAATAAAATTATATTGACTGTAATGGAAAATAATTTGGTCTGATAATAATAATAGTAATAATAATGACAATAATAATAATAACAATAATGAGGGTAATTCCGCTGTCGTTATTTGAGTCAGTTTATAACAGGAGGGTCAACATTAGCAGAGGTCATTGATTAGTCATTTATAGCTTCAAAAACGAGATTACGTCATATTAACTCGTAAACACACACACACACACACACACACACACACACACACACACACACACGCACGCACGCGCACACACACACACACACACACACATTCCCTCTCTCTCTCTCTAATTGCCACACACACCTGTAAGGAGCTCATCAATGGCGTGTTATTTAGGTCTGATCAAATATTTATGGTTTAATTTACCTCACCTGTCGACACACAATACCTCCTTTCACTCGCTGTTCCGGCTATCTTTCAGGCCCTCTGGATGGCTGTCTGTCTTAGGCCCTGTTGCTTTCCCTCGCTGTTTATCATTCTGTCTATCACTCTAGCTGGTTCTCTGTCTACCGTCTTATTTAACTTCTTCAATACGGCTGCGTTTTATCCTTGCCACCTCCAAATCTTATTCATTCCAGGTGACATCCCCCGTCTTGAGGTGATAAACGAGGCAATTTTTATCTCCTTCAATGCAAAATGTTAAATAAGAATAATAATAAAAAATACGAAAAAGGTCATCGTACTGAAAGGGATAATAATTGTCGGTCTGAATTCCCCCTCCTCACTTTTTAAAATCTATTTATTATTTCTATTGGTTTGTTTATTTTTTACATCAATTGCTGTCACTGTAATCATCTGTCTCTGGCTATGTCTGTCTGTCTGTCATCTTTTGTAGTGTATGTCTGTCTTTCTGTTCCTGGTTTCTCTCAGCCTTTCTGTTGGGGATTTCTGTCAACCACCTTCTGTAGCGATAGTCTGTCTGTCTGCCACTTGGTTATTACTCTCTATCGCCGTTTGCACTGGCTGTCATCGTTTCTTTTTCTAGTTCAGCATCTAACATTCTGCTGCTGTGGATATATATATATATTTTTTTTCAGGTTCAGTATCTAATATTTTGCTGCTGCTTATTGTGTGTCATTGCCCAAATCTGAAGTTATATTTCTCCCTCACTGAATGGCTGTTGTTAGTTGTCTCTTCAAAAGCTCCCCTCCACGCTTGGTCAATGGCTTCATCTATCTTCTGTTAACATGACTATCACATCTTTAATTGGTCATCTGTCAATGTCTGTCTTTCCGTGTTGGTTCTGTCTGTCACCACCCTTACTACCTGCCAGTCTGTTTACCTGTCTCTCTATTCCTATCACCCGTAATGTGAGTTGAGTTACGCGTACATATTTAGTTTACGGCGCCGGTGATATGTAAAAGCATTAATCATCCAGGTATTTTCAGTATATTAAGTTCTTCTCCACACCAAGCTAAGTTAAAGCTACACATGTTTCACTTCTAGTACACATTATGCTGTATAGGAACTGAACCTCAACTACTCATAGACAGATACATACATTACACAGACTGATATAGATACGAAGATAGGAACAGACTGACAGACACACAGATAAACAGATCCACATAGAAAGATAATACGAACAGATAGACAGATACACAGAGAGGGGGATAAATAAATAAACACTGTATAAATAGACAGACAGACAGAGATAACAGGTCATAAGGCAACCCCACAAGAAGGGAGCACAATGATTATTTCCGGGCTCCCTTCACACCTGACCAACACCTCTCCTACCCCCTCTTACACCTGGCTCCCCTTACCCCCTCTATACAACCCCTCGTTCATCCCCCTCCCCAAACCCTCCCCTCTCCCTCCTTCTCCCTCGCATTTTGTCTTGCTTCTCCTCCCCTCCTCTTTTCTCCCCACCATCACCTTCCTTTCTCCCCTACCTAATCCCTTTCTTCTTTCATCCACCTCTCTCTCTCTCTCTAGCTCTCATATACAACTTCATACTGACATATTATATTCTTTATGCACGTATTTATAACATGCAAGTATACATACCTACTATCTAACTATTATCAAGCTCCGTCCTTCCTTATGTCCATTTCCACATTCTTGCAACCCATCTCTTCCCGTCCTGCTTTTTTTCCACTCCCTCCCCTTCCCTTTCTCTTTTTTCTTTCTTCTCCCTCCCCCTCCCGTTCCATTCATAATTTCTTTCGTCTCCCTCCCCATCCCTTTCTCATCTTTCCTCTCCCTCTCTTTATCTTCCTTTTTCCTTCTTCTTCCTCCCTCTCCCTTTCTCTTCTTCCTTCCTTCCTTCTTTCTTCCCCCTCCCCCCTCCCTCTCCCTTTCTCTTCTTTTTGTTTCTCCCTCCCCCTCCCTTTCTCTTCTTTCATTCTTCCCCTCCCCCTCCCTTTCTTTCTTCTCCCTCCATCTCCTTTTCTCTACTTCCTTTCTCCTCCCTCCTCCTCCCTTTCTCTTCTTTCATTCTTCTCCCTCCACTCCCTTTCCCCTCCTTCCTTTCTTCTCCCTCCCCCTCCCTTCCTCCCTCCCCCTAGCTCTCCCTCCCTCCCCCTCTTCCAATACCCACGCCACCTCATCACCCCACCAGCACCCCACCTTTCCAGCCCTATAATAAACATCTCTCCCTCAATACCGCCATAACTAGGTCGCCCCCACATCAAATCACCGCGGTTTTATACGAGCAAAAATGGAATTACCCTCTGGCATGGAGTATTGGCGAGCTAATATCTAAAAGCCCTTTGAGAAAATTCACCCCCTCACAGGTATAGAACAGAATACACACCCGTTTAATATTAACAAGGCGTTGCATTTATAAAGCCTCTCAAGCTAGTGCCACCAAACTCCTTGCCTTTTATTTCCATCTTCGTTCTTTCAAAAACCAAATACTTTACACCCAGACAAGGATGAATATAAATGTGATGAAATATGATAAAACTGGCTTTCGATCACAATTTCTTTATATGGAGGCTCCCTGATGACTCAAATTGGTAGTTAAGGACGGTATATGAATATTAAAACTCTAAGTGCGTTCAGAGAGGGCGTTGAACTCGTGTTAGGGGAGGATTGATGATGGCTGGGGGAATTCAAGAGTACAAAAGTGTGACCCTAGTGATTGATTAGGCTGGATAGATGGGGTAGATTCTGCTGGATAGATGGGGTTGATTATGATGGATAGACGGATTATGCTGGATAGATGGAGTAGATTATGCTGGACAGATGGCGTAGAATATGCTGGATAGATGGATTATGCTGGATAGATGGAGTAGATTATGCTGGATAGATGGAGTAGATTATGCTGGATAGATGGAGTAGATTATGCTGGATAGATGGACTTGCCACTACCTATTATGGAGAAAAAAAAAAAAAAGGTGTCAAAAAGAAGCAACATAATAATTTTCTTTTCCTTCTGAGTTATTTTTCTTAAGACTCTGAGATCCTCCTTATGGTTTCTTTAAGTTACTCTCCTATATTTCTTGCCTCTGTCTCTCTGTCTGTCTTTCTGCTCTCTGTCTGTCTGTTAGTCCCATCGCTCTCTTGCTTAGTTTGTCTGTCTGTCTTTCTGCTTTCTGTCGGCCTGATTCTCTTCCCCCTTCTCTCTCTCTCTCTCTCTCTCTGCTCTCTGTCTATCTGCGTCTCTTCCTCCCATCCCCCCCTCTCTCTCTCTTTCTGCTCTCTGTCTATCTGTCTCTCTTCCTCCCATCCCCCCCTCTCTCACACACACACACACACACACACACACACACACACACACACACACACACACACACACACACACCAGAGAAGCACCCTATTAATATTAAATCTACGATCTCTTTTTAAAGCCTGTATTGCATGTTTCAATACGATAAAGCGATACTGCATGAACTCGCTCCCACATATCCATTCCTTTCAGTACGATGACGCCCTTTATTTTATTTTATCTATTTTTTTCTTAAAGATTTCATGCCACTCAGAAGACGACTTGTAAGAGTGTCTCCATTAACCCCTTCAGTACGATGATGTTTTTTTATACAGTAATATTTATGCTTGTCAGATGATTTTTATGCAGCTTAGAGAGAGAGAGAAGCATACAATATTTACTGCCAACCACCAAAATTCAGAGTTACAAAGTGATGACTTGAACAAATAAACAAACAAGAAGACACCGTAAGACCAGACGGGACAAGAACAGTAAGTATAATGCCATTTGTCCCATTTTTTCCCTTTAGAATCTTCCAAGGTAGATTAAAACCTTGTGAGCAACCATTAAAATAATAATAACAATACTGTAATAATAATAATAATAATAATAATAATAATAATAATAATAATTCCTTTTTCATTCACTCATCTATAATAATAATAACAATAATAATAATAATAACAATAATAATAATAAATAACAACAACAACAACAACAACAACAACAATAATAATAATAATAATAATAATGCTATCCGACTGAATGGGTTAACTGACAGCAGCTGGGCCAAGTGAGCTCCGTAAATGTCACCTCTCCGTCTGTCTGTCTGTCTGTCTCTGTCTCTGTGTCTGTCTGTCTTGGCCGCAGCTGAGCCATAAACAAGCTAAGTTCCCCCCTCATCTCCCCAAGTTTCGTCACCTCTAGGGAAGCGCCGAGTTGGAATTCCTCCCTCTTCATTTCCTCATCATTTCACTCCTGCTTGAACCCGGAAATACTCAGAGGGGCCACGAAGTATTACCCCCACTACTACTACCAATACCCTCCCACCCACCAATACCCCCACTACCAATATCCAGAGTAATATATTTTCTCCTTCTATACAACAGACAAGAATAGAAGCCAAGGGGTCGATATTCAAATTGGTGTCTTGGCGTGGATGTCTGTATTCTCCCCTGCTCCCCACCCCCACCCACATGATTACTGGTTGGGGTGCGGAATGAGGTGGGGGAGAGAGAGAGAGAGAGAGAAGGTGGGGGAGAGGAAAATTAAGATAAGGTATGGAGGGGGAAATGAGGCAGGTGTGGGAAAGGAGAGAGAACAGGGTGGAGAAAAGAAGCCGGGATAGGGAGGAGGAAGAGGAATGGGGAGAGGTGAGAAAGGATAGGATGGAGAAGAGAGAGAAGGGAAACGAAGAAGGCAGAGAATGGGGGAGATGAGAGAAGATAGGCTGATGATGAGAAGAAGGATGGGGAGAGTAAACAAAGGAATGATTGGAGAAAAGAGAAGAGAGTAAAGAAGGGAGGGAGTGGGAGAGATGGAGAGAAGATAGGTTGGTGATGACAGGAGGTATAGAGAAGAGAGGAGGGAGTGTAAGAGATGAGAAAGAGAAGACAGTGTTAGGAAGAGAAGAGCAAATAAGGAAGAAGAGCTAGAGAGGATACGTGTGGGAGAAAGAGGAGGAATAAAAGATATAGAAACGAGACGGGAGAGAGGAAAGAACATAAAAAGGGAAAGACAGAAGAGGGAAGGGTTACAGAACAGAATGGGGGAAGACATACAAGATGATGAAAAGATGGGGTGATGAAGAAAGAGAAGGGATGGGGAGGGGAAGGGGAAGTGAGAGCGATGATTATACACTAAGATCATACGTGAGTGTATACAATATGTGGAAGGAGATAGTCTAATTGAGCACAGGTGTATTAACGTGGGAAGGAATGGATGGAAATGATTACTTTTGATTTTTCATATTAACCTGGCCAGCATTCTCGTCTTTTTGCAGCTCAATTTACGTAGGTCAGTGGAAGAAACGAAAATACAACGAAATACGACTCTAAATCCTTTCCACAGCACTTATTCGTGATTAGCACCATATTCTAGTCATAATACATCGTTCCAACTCAGCACTGAGGAATGATAAAGGCATGTTTGGGCCAAGTTACGTGAAAAGAGTATAGCAAGGGGGAAATGACAAGGGGCTGGTTAAAGAATGGGGTGTGAAAATGGGTGTGGAGGTGTGAATGAACTTATACACAAAGGTGGTGTAAAATGGATGTAGTTTAAGCAATATTAATATACTATGGATGTACGTGAGTGGAAACAGTTTATAAAAGATGTGGATGGGTGAGAATGGATATATATCAGTAGAGTTGAGCGCTACACAGGTAAGGACAGGTGGCAAATTAACTGAGGTGACATAAGCAGAAGATACAGGAGTGTGGACAGGTGTAAGAATAATTTAAGTGTAAAATCGATGACATACAAGCTCAACGTAAAATGGGGATCGGTTTTTCATGTGGTTTTCGCTTCACCTACAAATCTTAATCTTAGTCCAAAAGGGATGTCCAAAAGGCATCTAGTGTTGAGGTACAATTGCAATCACAAGTTAGGTGACGTTTCCAAGCCGTCTGTGGCAATGGTAGGTGTTACATGCAATACCGTATGTTGTTCTCTGCAATATGGATCTCTCTCTCTCTCTCTCTCTCTCTCTCACACACACACACACACACACACACACACACACACACACACACACACACACACACACACTCCTGACAGTACAGTCGTGGTCAATAGTTCCTTTACACGCCTGGAGTCAGTCTTTATAAATTTACGATCATTATTCTTATGCTGCAAAGATTCATTATTGCAGTATAGACTCTGCTTTCCATTCTTAAAAAAAAAAGCATAAAAAATAGAAGTAATAATAAAAATAATAAAAATAATAATAATAATAATAATAATAATAATAATAATAATAATAATAATAACAATAATAATAAAATAAATAAATCTTAGTTACGTCAGGAAATTCATCTTAAGTCTATAAGTACAGGTGACATGCGTTGTTCAAAAGCTCGTGTCTCTAGTGAGTGTGTGGATTTTCTTTTTTAACTTTTTCGATCAAATAATCCCACCACGGACACCTACTGATAATCTACCTTCGAAATTAAATGCAAGATTTAATTAGGCCAGGTGTTAAAATTTGCAAAAGGGATTAAAGGAAGGATTAACTTTGAGGGAATATTTGGATGTACAGGCAGTCACAGAAGTATGGTATCCCTGAGGTGCGATGGATGTGCATTGGAGAGAGTTCTACACACACACAAACACACACACACACACACACACACACACACACACACACACACACACACACACACACACACACACCACCCAACTTTCACAATTATGCCATTTCGGGCCCCAATATATACCAAGGACAATACACGCACTTACACTCACAGGGCAGACCATATACCACAATACTTCGTCCACGTTTCAGAGAGATATGTGTGGTAAGAGCCAATACATTTCCCTATTAGAATATAACTCTGAAGGGATAAGGGTCCATCAGAAAATAATAATAATAATAATAATAGTGTTTGATCCTTCTAAGATATTCACAAATTTATTCTCAACACTTCACTAACATAAGCCAGTAAATGGAAGAGAAATGAGCATCGCATTTAATATTACCATTAGATACCCATTTTAATAGAAGCGTCAGTCAGTAAAAACATAATGATAATAACAACGAGAAGAAGAAAAAAGAAAAAGAAAAGAAAAAGAAATAGAAGATGAAGAAGAAAAAGAAGAAAAAAGAAAAAGAAGAATTTTAATAATAATAACTGGTATCAATCGCCCAAAATATCCCCACACTTTTATCGCCAGTATTTCCGTATCAATATGCAAGTGAAAGGAATGGATATATGAGCCTCACATTTCACCCACGCAGCGCTGGCAAATGTCACCCTCACCCCCCACCACACAAAAGGCAAAACCACGTCACGCAGTAGCACAGGACCCCCCCCCCTCCACCCCCACCACAACACACCAGCGCCTCAAGGATGGGAAGGGAGTGAGGTGGAAGAGAAGTGGAAGAAAGGGAGGTGGTGTGCCAGAGAGGGAGGTGAGGAGCAAGGGAGTGAGGTGAGGGAAGAGAGAGGGGTTGGAAAAGTTAGTGGCACAGAGGAGGGGAGGAAGAGAAGAGGGCAGACAGAAGCAGTGGAAGAGAAGAGGGCAGACAGAAGCAGTGGAAGAAAAGATGGCAGAGATACAGCTGATGAAAGCAAAGGTTGAAGAGATGAAGGGGGATAGAAGAGAAAATGGAACAGAGAGGAGGTGAAAGAGAAGACAGAGGGGATGGATGAGAAGGTAGCAGTGAAAGAAAGGATGAGGTGATAAAGAAGGTGACGACGATAGTGGAAGAAAGGTTGCAGAGACAGAGGGGGTGAAAGAGAAGATGGCAGAGAAGAAGAAGAGACGGCAGAGATGAGTGGTGTTGGAAGACGAGGTGGGTGGAAGGAATGGGGTGGGGTGGAAGATATGAGGTGGGCGGAAAATGTACTGTGAGTGGAAGATGTGAGGTGGGGGGTGGGTCTAGAGGGTGTGAGGTGTGGGGGGTCTAGAGGGTGTGGGGTTTGTGGGGTTGGGGGTGTAAAACGTGAAGGGTAAATGGGGGTGAGGTCCGGGTCAAAGGGGCATGAGTCAGTAGGTACCATGGTTCTGACACACCACCCAGGCATTTACAGTATTGATAGTATTAAAGATGATGGGGATGATGGTGGTGATGGGGAGGAGACTAATGCTGATAATAACACTACTGAACAAAAATGGTGGTAATGGTGGTGGTGATAATATGAGGATACTACTACTGCTACTACTACTACTACTACTGCTGCTGCTAGTATTGATGATGATGATGATGATGAAGGTTAAAACAACGCAATGACCAACATTAATAACTCATAATAATAACAAAAATAATAGCAATAAAAATAATAATAATAATAATAATAATAATAATACCACACACTGTACTTCAAAACAACAACACTACCACACTGAGATCATGACAACTGGCAAATAAGAAAGATAGACAGAGCGATAAATACACAATTACCATCTCCTCACCTCACTTACCCTTTTCACACACACATCAATCATTGTTCTTTTTTACGTTTAGAGACATAAAATTAAATTAAACATCAATCACTTACACGGAAGAAATATATATATATATATATATATATATATATATATATATATATATATATATATATATATATATATATATATATATATATATATAAGTGTTCCCAGTGAATTATTAAGCCTCTTCTTCGCGGTCATGTCACTTTCAACCTTGATCACCTTCGCACGTACAGTACACGGTCACATCTATACTCTTTTTACTCTAACTTGGCCTAAAATTGACGTAACCATCTTGAAAGGTAAGCTGTAAAAATAAGATTAAAACTAGACTCTTTTTACTCTAACTTGGCCTAAAACTGACATCTCTCCATCTTGAGAGGTGAGCTGTAACAATAGATTAACACTAAAGTATGATGCTAGTCACAAAGAAGTGCTATGGAAAGGATGCTGAGACGTAACATTTGTCTTTCTTCTGGCTCTGGGCTACGTGAAATAAGCTGTAAAAGGACGAAAATCTGGGCCAAGTTAAGGCGAAAGGGCTACAGTACCAAGTTACCTGAGGCAATTAACACCTTTCAACACCTTCACTCCATTTAAGCATTTTTCATCTGATTTTTTTTTTTTTTTTTTTCAGACTATTTTATTCAGCTTGAGAGAATTTCGAACTGGTGGGGTTAGATACAGGGTAAAAAAATCGTCTGGTGGTGACCAAAATAAATAAATAATAACCATCTCCATAACCATCGCCATCACCACCACCACCAATAATAATAATAATAATAATAATAATAATAGTAATAATAATAATAATAATAACAACAACACGTCACCTGATTCAAGGGACAAGCACCTCCATTCTCTCTCATTCGCACCTTTGGCCTCTTTTTCACACCTGTAATCACTTCTAATGCCCTCGTCACACCTCATTACACCTTCTGATTCCCACTGTCCTCTCCTCGTTTATCTTTATGGTCGCCTAAGATTTATAATTGAGGTGAAAAACAGGCTTACTTCTGCGTCCTCCCATCTTCTGTTTCTGGAACCTACCTGATGATGATGATGATGATGATGAAGACGAATGTAAGATAATTGTGTGTGTGTGTGTGTGTGTGTGTGTGTGTGTGTGTGTGTGTGTGTGTGTGTGTGTGTGTGTGTGTGTGTGTGTACAGAGGTATCTTGAGTAAAAAAGAAAAAAGGTAAATAAAAAATAACAAAGAAATCTGCAACTAGTCCTGATAAGTGACCCCTTCTCTACGATTACGTCTTTTCTTTATTCCTCCTTATTCCAGACGATTTTATTCAGCTGACGAGAAACTTTACTGGAGGAGTCTGCTATAGCCTTCATTAACCCCTTCATGACGAGAAACCTTAAAATGAAAATCGTCAGGATACACAATAAATCGTCTCTCTCACAGTTTTAATCCCTCTCTTCACTCACTGGTAATATTTTCTTCTTCTTTTTTTCTGGACAATATTCATCAATTTACTTCGTGCGTTTCTTTATTTTCTTTTGACTATCAAGGACGAACGTACAGTACATAGAATAGAAATAAATACAGTTCCTTTATTTTCTTCTGTTTGTTTCCCCTTTTTTTCTTATCTCCTCCACCTCCTTTCAACATCTTATCTTTTACCTTTTCTTATTTCCTTCTCCTCTCTCCTTCTCCTTCTTCTTCCTCCAACATCTTATCTCTTATCTCCTTATTTCCTTCTCCTATCTCCTTATCCTCCCCCCTCCGGTATCTTATCTTTTATCTCCAAATTTCCTTCTCCTATCTCCTTATCCTTCCCCCTCCAGTATCTTATCTTTCCCTTTCTTTTCCTCTTTCCCTCATCTCCTTCCAACATCTTATCTTTCTCCTTCTTTTCTTATTTCCTTCTCTTCTTCCTTCCAGCATCTTATCTTTCCCCTTCTTTTCTTACTTCCTCTTCCACCTCCTTCCAACATCTTATCTTTTACTCTTCACTGTTGTAGTCAAGTGTCAGGAATTCAAGATATTACTGAGCTGAGCAATATTCCCAGCAGGTGAAGCGATCTCTCTCTCTCTCTCTCTCTCTCTCTCTCTCTCTTTTTCTTCTTCTTGTTACCCCCTCCTCCTCTTCCACACGTTCTTTCGCCCTAAATCATTCCCACATTTCTCTTTCCCACACTTCTCCTCCTTGCCCCCCTCTCCACTTCTCCCCTTCCCCTTCCTCCTCTCCCTCTCCACTTCCCCTTGCCCCCCTCTCCACTTCTCCCCTTCCCCTTCCTCCTCTCCCTCTCCACTTCCCCTTCCCCTCCTCCTCCTCCTCTCACTCCACTCCTTTCCTCCCACCTCCCTCCAACCTTCCCCTTGCCTCTCTTTTCTCACCTTCCATTTTTCTCACCTCTCTTCACACACCTTTTCCTCCTTCACCTCTAGTCACATTTCTTCCTCTCAACCTCTCTTCACACGTCCCCCCGCTTCATCTTTCTCTTCATACCTTTCCAACCCACAGCTCCCTCCTAAACTCTCTCTCTCTCTCTCTCTCTCTCTCACACACATACACACACACACACACACACACACACACACACACACACACACACACACACACACACACACACACACACACCTCTCCACACCACATTCCCTACTTAATACAGGAACAGCGTGCATGGCAAAGCCACATCAATATTCGTAATGGTGTCTGGTCTTACATATAAGGAAGGCACCAAAAAGGCCTTTGGAAATAGCAAAATAACTGATTAATAATTATGAAGTCATTAGAGAGAGAGAGTGTATTATATAATTCATCTACTTCATGTCCTATTAATTTAAATTTAATAAAGTATTAACGAACACTTGGACCAATAAATAGACATCAATGTATGGACACTGATAAAAAAAAAATTGCTGACCAAAAATTTATACAAAAATCGAAAAATAAATACATTTCAAGGTCACCTAACGTCACAAAGTACTGATGCCATCGCCGCAGCACTCTGGTTGTACAGTTAGTCCCACTCATAAGGCTGTACTCTTGCTTACTTTGAAACTTAATTCGCAAAACTTTCTCGGCTCAAACTGCGGACTTTGCACATCAGTACTTTCTCTTCGATTACCTATGCCAAATATGTCGATTCTTAATACACACATAACCTATGGGCGAGTATGGGGGTACATCACACAAAATAATCTGCTAAAGAAGAGGAGCTACAACATATCAAGTGCCAAAAACAATACAGATCCACAGACTGCAAACAGCAATGGCCTATAAGGAGAGTTCCCAATACAAACAATTTTAGAAAGGCACTAGAAAAAAAGAAAAACTATAAATTATTCGAATACATAAAGCTGAAATATTTGACTGCTACACTGATGCAACCAAAATCAGCTGAAAATTTCTCTATCTAGTGACCAAAGAACTAAAATAAAAATAGTATCCTTGTCTACATTCCTCTCAACCTAATGGCACTAAATTGGTAACCTTGTCTATAATCCTCTCTATCTAATTGGATGAAGATAACTCCTTCAGGTCGACGACGATATTAACATTAGCATCCTTATTATTTTTTAACTGGGAGCATCTTACACTCTTCACTGCCATTTACGTTATTACAGGTCTTTCCTAAATTTAGCATAGATCTTCCAGTGGTGCACAGAAAAACCAAAACAAGACGTCCTGGGGATGAAGGGGTTTAAGACAGGAGAGAAAAAGACGAAACGCTAACACGAAAAAAAAAAAAAAAGACAAAGGGGAAACACACGAAATAAAAGACGATGCGCAGACGAACGACGGAAAAAATGGCGAAGCGCAGAGGAAAAAAAAAAAAAAAAAATCGCAGAGGAAAAAAAAAAACTAGACGAAGCGTAGGAGCAAGACAAAAAAAAAAAAAAAGTTGATGAGAAAAAAAAAAAGCGTAAAGGAAAGCCAAAATAAAAGAAAAAAAATAAATGTGTACTCACGTGTCCATCTAAATGAAAGTCTCGTGATGTGGACACCTGGGGAAGAAGATAGAAAGGTTAATATGTGTACGATTTACCTGATGATTAAACAAAAATACAAATAAGCATAATGTACGTTATCCACACACACATGTAGTCCAAAAATACATACTGGTACATACATATACACACATACGTTCATATACAGTACAGTATTCATATATGCATTCCAAAACATATAGATACATATAATAGACACAGACTAATATATAGATAGATATATAGATAAATAGACACTGATTGATAGACAGATACGAAATACATACACAGTGAATATTTTCCACATGCATCCTAAATATATACAGTACATAACAACATACATAACACATACAAGGGCATACATGTGCTGCATTTTCCCGTCATACCGCAATAAAAAAAAAGTGATCTAACAAACTTTCTAGTATTGTGGATGCAGAACAGGTCAGGTTTGCAAATCATAACATCTCTTCCCTCTCTGTAGCTCCTAACAGACAGACAGATAGACATATAGACAGTTAGACAGACAGATAAATAGACAGAAAACAACTACTGTCCTCCTTACAGTTTCGGATCACTCAATAGCTGTCGATTTCCTAGTTTTTTGTTTTTTTTCGTTTTTTTTAATGATGGAACTGTGTCACTCCTGCACATTGAATATTACGCCCAGCTTGCATGAACTACCATTAGCTAGGTGGCGGGAATGAATCTCCTTGGTTACTAGTCAAACCCACCGTCCGCCCTGACCACACACATCATCAACTGAGCAAAAAGGGGTTAGGGATCTTTGAAGGGTTATAAATGAAATATAATGCATGTATTTTAAAGCCATGTTAAGCCAAAATCCCTTCAGTACGATGACCCCTGATGTTCTGGTTAACGCAAGACGGTTTTAATTAGCTTGAGAGAGAGAGAGAGAGAGAGAGAGAGAGAGAGAGAGAGAGAGAGAGTGAGAGAGAGAATGACTGGATTATTAGTATTCTCCATTACTAAAATTCCATGATTATAAGTTCTAATCCACCCTCCCCCTCTCTCTCTCTCTCTCTCTCTCGCATCCAATGTGAAAGTCCCCCCCCCCCTCCTCTTTCCCACGCTACCCCGGCATCTTCCTAATTCCTTTCATCCTTCGACGTGTGGTATTTCCGGCCTTCCTCCTCATTTCCAATCCTTGCTTCACTGCCTCCTTGTTTGCTTCACTGCCTCCTTGTTTGCTTCACTGCCTCCTTGTTTGCTTCACTGCCTCATTCTTTGCTTCACTGCCTCACTTTTTGCTTCACTGCCTTACCCTCTGATTTGCTTCTTTGCCTTCCTGCCTGTGATTTTTTTTTTTTCCTTGTTCTCCTTCCAACATGTCTCCCTGTTTTCCTCATCACCTCTCTCTCTCTCTCTCTCTCTCTCTGCCTTGTTTTCCCTCTCGTTCTCCATTATAGACGTCTGCCTTTTCCTTTAATTATCTACCTGTCTGCCTTTACCTCCAATTTCCTGTGTCTGCCTGCCTGTCTGCCTCCCCCTTCCCCTGTCAACGGGCACCATCTTGCCTACCCTGCTGCATGCCTGCCTACCTCCATATCTCCCTCTTACCTCCCTATATCCTGACTTTTCCCGCTGTTTATGTGGTCCTTTTACCCACCTGTACGGCTGCTTGTGTGTCTGCCTGCCTCTCTTCTACCTGTCTATCTCTCACCCTACTTCCCTCCTACTCACCCTACCTCTCCTTCTTCCCTGTACCTCCTTTCTGCCTCTCTCCCTGTCTGTTTAAACTCTCATACACACCTTCTCTCCCTGTCTCCCTCCCCATATCCCTCCTACCTACCTTACATCCTCCCTACCTACTGTATTTATCTCCTTCTGCCTATCTCCACTCCATGTCTGTATCTCCTACCACCTCCTCCCCCTGCCTGTATGCCTCCCCCCTTTTATCCACCTGCCTGCCACTCTACTTCCTCCTACCTACTTACCTGCCTCCTCCTACATACTTACCTACCTCCCTTCCTGCTTACCTATAACTCCTTCCTGCCTCCCTCTCTCCCTGCCTGCCTACTCCCTCCTACCCTACCTGGCTGCCTACCTATACCTCCATCCTGCCTCACCCACTCCTTGCCCCCCTCCTACCCACCTACCCTACCTGCCTACCTAAAACTCCATCCTGCCTCTCCCTGCCTCCCTCCTACCCGCCTACCCTACCTGTCCTGCCTACCTGCCTAACTAAAACTCCATCCTCCTCTCCCTGCCTCCCTCCTACCCTACCTGTCCTGCCTGCCTCGTCTGGTTCCCACACTGACTAACATGGCAGGTGTCTGGACGGGGCGCCCTTGAAGGTATTCCGGTCACGCTCATCACCTCGATATACCCGCACTGCTATATATCTCATACCACTCTATACCAGCAGCCTCACACCATCCAAGAACACCAATACCAAGCAGTTTTATCTCCCTATACCGCCTCTATACCAGCAATCTCTCACACCTCCCACACTACAGCAATACCAAGCAGTTTAACCTCCCTATACCCGCAATACTATATCTCATACCGCCTCTATACCAGCACTCTCTTACACCTCAGACTACACCAATACCAAACAATTTAACCCCGCTATACCGCCTCAATACCAGCATTTTCTCTCATATATACACCAATACCATGCTGTTTAACCTTCCTATACCGCCTCCATACCAGCATTCACTCACACCACAGGCTACACCAATACCGTGCACTTTTTAATCTCGCCATACCAGCACTACTACATACCTCATACCGCCTCCATACCAGCGTTCCCTCACACCCAGCAGACTGAAATAATACCAAGCAACTTCCACCCGATTTTCTGAACAGTAATACCAAGAAGCTGAACACTTTTACCCAGCGGACACTATTTCTCCTTTTATTAATTCAACTTTACTATTTTTTACCCTTCATCCTAAGACAATACTCCATATTTTTCTTTCTTGCCCTCATCAATTCCAATCACCTTTGCAGACATTTTTTCGAACTGGAGGAGTTAGAGAGAGCCTTCGTTAACACCTCCATCAATAAAAGTCCTTCCTGAGTTAAATCGTGTGGTGGAAGTGTGGTTTATTTTTTTCAGCTGAGGGAACTTCATCACTCAGTCAACTTGAATACTTGTCTTGGTACCGTGAAATCTGACCAATCTTGAATCTTCCTCTGATTTCGATTTACCTGCCAATCTATCCACTACCTCTATTCCTACCTACAATACCTACCTGTCTACTCCTGTGCTCTTCTTCCTCTCTCTGCCTCCCCCACGTTTACCTACCCACCTGTCTCACCTGCTTAATTATCCCTCTCACTGCCACCTACCTGTCCATCTATAATGTACTGTTACTCTCTCCCCTCCACCCTCCCCTCTTCTATACTCCCCTCCACTTCCCTTCCCCCTCTCCTCTCCTCCACATTCTATTTCTCCAGGTCAACATTCCACATCACTTACATACCAACATTCCCCCACGTCTGTAGAATTATAGCACCTCAGTATCACCTAAGTTACCTGTTTCCACCCCTATCTGCCTACCTACCTACCTGCTTCGTTACTTTCCTCCTCTCTCATTTTCCTGCCTATCTACCTGCCTTCATTTACCAGTCTACTTATCTCTTTCTTAATGCCTTCACTGATGTCTACCTATCTCTACCTACCTACCTGCAGTGTCCTTCCCCCTCCCTCCCTCCTCCTCTTTCTCCAGTTCCACATTTCATGCCAAGTTCATACCAACATTCCCTCACACCTTATAAAACAGACACCTCACTGCCTCCTTGTCTACCTGCCTACATTCCTACTACCTATCCCTGTGCTTCCCTCCCTCTGCCTCTACTTCCTACCTCCATCCGTCTCCTTCCCTACTCACCCATCAACCTAAACATGTCCTTTCCTCTCTATCCCTCTATTTCTGTACCTCAACCACCTGTATTACAATATTCTGTTACAAATTTCCTTATATCTTCATCTCAAAACTCAAAGACCAAATATCATGGCTCGGTCTTTAAATTTCCTTCAGAATTAAATCACCGTCTGACTCTGTTCAATTTGTCGTGATGATTTTGTCCTATCGTTGGTATGGACATATTTTGGCATTTTGTCCATACTAATACCAATCTACTTTGTTCAGAGGAGAGAAACCCAAAGACTTCGAGGTTTATGAAGCATGTTAATCAGTCCCTTTTTGGCTCCTGACGCTCTGGGGTATATTATTTTGGCTACAGCACCACACGATTATGCCCACAGAAATCTTACCAATCAGAATGTGCATAAATATTTGGTTACGTGGTGCCATCAAGAATGTCTGCTATCATCTTGGTCGATACAGACGTGAGGGTTCGGTGTGTGTGTGTGTGTGTGTGTGTGTGTGTGTGTGTGTGTGTGTGTGTGTGTGTGTGTGTGTGTGTGTGTGTGTGTGTGTGTGTGTGTGTGTGTGTGTGTGTTGCATGCGTGCGTGTCTGTATGCGTGCGCGTATTCATAGGATGTATGGCCTATGAGCTATTTTCTCCTTTTCCGCTCTGTATCATTCCTTGTCACGTACGTGATGTTATGCTACTGTACCGGTATATGTCTAACCATAAACACATATACATCAGTCACTTTAGTAATACATCTCGTCAACAATCTATCACCTTTCTGCGACTAAGAAGACACTATAAATTTAAAGATAGTATAAGATTTACCTATTTCCCATCCCACATACCTTCCTACCTTCTTTCGCATTTCTCTGTCTCCCTACCTTCCGCCCTGTATTTCCTACCTGTCTGTAGTCTTCCTTCAATATCCCTCCTTTCTGTTTTTCTTCTTTCCTCCCTCCAAGCTTGCCTCACTTCTTTCAAGCTCCCTCTTCCTCTCCCTACAAATCTTCCTACCTGCTTGTCTTACTTCCTGTCTTTCTTCCTGCCTCCCTATTCCCTTTATTACATTTATACAGTATTTCTCTACCTGTATCTATGTCTTCTTGGCTTCTTTCTCTGCCTCCCTACCTCCTTCATGCCTTCCTTCCTTCCCCTTTACCTCCCCATCTCACGCCCTGTCTCTTCACCTCCCTTCCGTCATCTATCCCTACCTGCCTCAATCCCACACTACCTCCTCCCTCCCCTCCCTCCGTGACTCTCTACCTCCATACCCCCCCCCCTTACCTCTCTCCCTACTTCTCTCCACATGCCTCTCTATTTGTTTCCCTACTTTCCTTTCTACTTCACGACTCATTACGTCCCCCCTCCCTTCCTGCTTTTTTTTCCATACTTCCCTATCTCCCTTCCTGCTTGACTCCCACTTTACCTGCCTACCTGCCTCCCTCCCACTCACCTGCACTGACAATTAAAGCCATCCATTGTTACCTAGGACAGGCAATGTAAGGTTATGACTTCCGCCTGAGATATAATTGACTAAATTTCCTCTGCCTTGACCACTATCATTTGCATCCTGGTTTCTCTTCCCATCTCTCTCTCTCTCTCTCTCATAAATCTTCTCTCCACTCCTTTTACCTGCTGTTACCTCCCTCCCTTCTTTCCTCCTTCCTACTTTCCCTCCCTTCCCTCCTCCGGCCGACCTTTCCTCCCTGACCCAGACAATGCATGACCTTACTCTTTCTCTAGTTTACCTGCCCCTCCTCTCTTCCTGCTCTCCTTCCTCCCTTCCTCCCTCTCTTCCTTCATTTCTTCCTCTTGATCACCAATTCCTCGTTCAGAGTTCCATTCTTTCCTCCTCTTCTTCCTCTAGTTTACCTGCCCCTCCTCTCTTCCTGCTCTCCTTCCTCCTTCCCTCCCTCTCTTCCTTCATTTCTTCCTCTGTATCACCAATTCCTCGCTCAGCATTTCTTTCTTTTCCTCCATACAGTCTTTCCGCTCCTCTTGTCCCTCCTGCCTTTCTAGACTTCATCCTTCTCTGTTCTCCTTCCTTAGCTTCCCTCCTTCCCTTTCCTTCTCATTTCATCTTGTTTCCTCTACCAGTTCCTCATTCTCCTCTCAATGTTTTGCCTTCTTCCTCACTCTCCTTTCGTTTTCCAACTCTACTACCTTCCCCCGTCCTCCGTCTTCTTTGCTTTCAGTTCCTCATTCGGCTATTCCCTCATTCTTTCTCTCCTTCCTTCTCTTTCCTCGCTTCCCTACTACCCCTCTTCCACCCACCCACACTTTCTTCTTATCTGCCTTTCGTTCCTAATTCATCAGTTCCCGCTTTTCTCCTTCCTTTCCCTTTTTTAGCTGAGTTACAAATATTCTCCCGAGGTAAACACATAAAATACGGCATTATATTTTCTCTTCAATCTTTCTCATGCAGATTTTTATAATAAGCCTCACTAAAGAGCAAGGTGTATTTTTTAAATCCTTTTTCCGGCCGGATATGACGCCTCCCAAGCCTTTCCTCTTCCTAATCACCTCCCTTATGCCCTTACCCTCACCTCCATTCAGTTTTCCTCTCCCTACCACGCATACCTATCTTCCTAATTACCACCTTTACCTCTTCCATCCCCACCTCCAATCAATCTTCCTCTCTTTACCTCTCATACCTTCCTTCCTAATCGCCTCCCTTACCTCTCTCATTCTCACCTCCAATCAGTCTTCCTCACCCTACCTCGTATACCTTTCTTCCTAATCACCTCCCTTACCTGTCCATTCCTCAACTCCATTAAATCATCCCATTCTCACCTTCCGTATCTTTCCTCTTCATAATCATAACCTTACCCTCACTTCTATCCTTTCCTCCTCTCCTCACCTGTCCTACCTTCCTCTTCCTAATTACCTCTCTCCTCCTACCTTCCCACCCTACCTTCATCATTTAAATACCCAGTCCTTCCGCCACTTGTGCCCTATTCTTCCTGTCATCTTAACACTGTTCTTCTGTTCGATGTTCACCGTCGGATACAAATACCTCTAACTTTACCTTTGTATACAGTTATTGTTTATTTTCTACATGTTCTTGTTTCCCGGATATAAGTGTGTGAATTTTATAAGTTGAAATAATAAAAATCTATAGTGGCAAATGCTGTTCCACATACTACTCAACATTTCCCTCACTACTTCCATGCTTCCTTCTTTCCCTTTCCTACCATTAGTAACCTTTAGCCGTCCACTCCTCAACTTTTTCCAACACCTATATACCTAACTCTTCTCACCGGCTGGCAACGACACAAGCATCTTACCCAAACGCCGACTGATAGTACCACGCATCTTCAAACGCCACTATGCGTTAATACCTACTATCTCTTGTGATATGACATGGATATTACCTACTACCTCCTGTGATGCGATGTGGATATTTCTCTCTCAGGACAATATGCAATGTTCTTAAAGCGAAAATTTTGATGACGTGTCGGTGGGGATTAGCAAACACCACTGAAAACTATTTTAATTTCAAATAAAACGAGGTACAGTCCCCTGCAAAAGTTCCGTGCTTTTTCCTTCCCCTCGGACCCACATAACACTATATTTTGATAGTTAAAAATAAGTCAGTTAAGAGAAAACGTTTACCCAACCAGTCAGTAATAATTGCTACTTGCTTTATCTAAATTAATACGGTGTTATGGGTTTCTCAAGGTCAGGAGAAGGTACAGAACTTTTGAAGGCGACTGTACTTACCTGGGAAATGAAGTCGAGAAAATACGATCACCTGTTCGCTCTTTAAACATTCAGCGTCCACCTCCCTCCCTCCCTCCCTTCCTCTCTCCCTTCCAGCCTCCCTCCCTCCCTCCTTCCTTCCGTCCCTCCACTTACCTCAGCCAGCCTACCGCGTCTCCGCTCAAGTGTGGGAGAGAAAGTGTGAGAGAGTGAGAGAAAGAGGGAGGAAACATGCTTAGGACAATTTTTCCAGCTTGAGAGAGAGAGAGAGAGGAAATGACTGGAGTGAATTTGTGAGAGAAAAGTGAAAGGGTTTGTGCGTGTGTTTGAGGGTGTTTGTACAATTAAGTGGCTGTGAAAGAAAGACCTGTGTGTGTGTGTGTGTGTGTGTGTGTGTGTGTGTGTGTGTGAATGATGGAGATTGAGTGACTGCATGGGAGTGACTGTGTGAATGAACGCTCTTGGTTATGTATGAGATTGAGAGAGAGAGAGAGAGAGAGAGAGAGAGAGAGAGAGAGAGAGAGAGAGAGCTTGTAGGTATGTTTGCGTGCATGTGTATGAGTGTTTAATAGTGACTGTTTGCGTGCGATTTACTGCAGATGGAAAATTTTACATCAATAATCGTTTGCGTGTGCGTGCATGTGAGTCAATGATCGCTTTCGTATGAGTGAATGTGTGTCAGTGAGTGTGCGTGTGAGTATTTGCGTGCGTTTACCACGTGCCAATAAGTAACGACTATATAATGAAGTGTTTGCGACTGTGTGCATTTGTGTCTGTGTGAGTGTCTGATATCTACCGTACGATTGTGTGTGCGCGTGTGTGTGTGTGTGTGTGTGTGTTTTTTTATGCATGGAAGAAGGAACCAAAAGCCGGCAAGATTGTTCCAAGAAAAAACAAAAATAAAATAAGAGACAAATTCACAGCTATACTATCTGTGTGTGTGTGTGTGTGTGTGTGTGTGTGTGTGTGTGTGTGTGTGTGTGTGTGTGTGTGTGTGTGTGTGTGTTCATTAGCAGGGACAGTCATCGCCACCGTGTTCCCAGGCCTCAGCCACCTCAGGAAATACTTCACCACAGCTCTCACTTCCTCTCCTTCCCCCCAACCCCGTCAGGAAGGAAGGGGGGGGCAAGGAAAGGGAGCTTTAAAGGCGGCTCTCAGGACAGTATCGCCCCCTCTTTCCCCTTTTCCCACCTATTATCACCCCCTTTCCCCTCCCCCACTCAATATCACCCCCCTTTCCCTTCCCTCACAGACAGTATCATCCTTCTT
>NC_137025.1:5535000-5597500 GCF_032717465.1 Coenobita brevimanus | reverse complement strand
ACACTGCGTAGCGTAAGTAGTTACAGTAGAAGTAAGCCATGGACGAGGTGAAGAGTCATGGTGCGAAGATGTGTATGAAAGGAGGTACCGAATACAGTCTCACAGAGGACTGGTTACAACAAGAATACCAAGACTAAGGTGGAGGGAGACGACAGAACACGAAAACACAGACGAAGAATGGGACGGAAGGACGTGAAGGGAGAAGGATGTATAGGAAAAATATAGGAAAAAGAGAAGATGAGAGTGAGGTGATTTGATGTGGTACGGTAGACCAAAAAAGATAAATATGGACGGGAAATGACGAGGTGTGTGAGTGTGACTTTTAGAGGGGAAAAAAAAAAAAGTAATAAAGGATAGCCTACCGGTAAGATTAAAGGGGGTGGTATATCGTGGGAGAAAAGACAGGGATAGAATTATTGCACTTGGAAGTTGCTTTATCGAGCCCACCCCTTACTGGATGTAGTATCAGGCAATAAATGAGGTACATCTGTCAAAAATACCCACTTACAGGATGCAGATTCAGGCATTAAATAGATAAACGACTATAGTACGGATAGATACAAAAACTAGACAGATTACAGATCAATGCAAATACTTATATATGGTACACACACACACACACACACACACACACACACACACACACAACACACACACAACCACGAAACATCAGCATTTTCTCTCATATTTCTGCATTTCTCGCTCGCTACTCTTCCTCCTCCCCCCCAAACATGCACACCCCTCCCTCCCTCCCTCCCTCCCTCAGCTTCTTTTCCTTATAACTTTTTTTCCTTCCTCCACCACCTCCTTCACAGATACCTGGCCCGTCTCTTCTTCAAATTCTCTTTTCTTTTTCGCGCACTCAAGGGCCAATTGTGCATCCTTGCGGCGGTACGTGTTCGCAGATTTTTTTCGCGCTTCCCTCTTATTTGCGGAATCGAGGACCATTGCGTACTGGGGTTTGTGTGATTCTGTTCTCCATTTTTTCGCTATTGTTTTTTTTCGCTTTTAGGATCAAGATGAGACACTATTTTGAACTTTGTGGTTGTTCCTCCTCCTCCTCCATCTTCTTCTTCTCCTCTCTCTCTCTCACACGCACACTGACACACACACACACACACACACACACACACACACACACACACACACACACACACCACGCAAATATGGTTTACTTCTGAACAGGGTCCAAGCAGGGCCGAATATGTAGTATCTCCCCCCCCCAAAAAAAAAAAAATCCCGTCTGTCCTGAGTTCATCTTATTACATTCTTACCACCTTAAGAATATTACATCCAGCTCAGGGGAAACTTAAAACTGAAAAGCTTTGATACAGCCCTGATAAACTCCTTCAACATGCATTATTTTCTAAGCCGAGCATAAGCACAAAGTACCACATGAATAAAATAAACAAATAAAAGGAAATAAAAAAAATCGCCAGGTTCACCAGGTAAAAGAAGGTGGATTAGCTATTCAATTTATTACGGTAGCTGTATACAACTTTAGTCTCTCTCTCTCTCTCTCTCTCTCTCTCTCTCTCTGACTGTGAAAGACCTCAGAACGGAAAAGGTTAAACTAACTGTTGGAGTTCGATGAGGCCGTTACGATTTTTTTTCCCGTCTATATCCTCTCTCTTTTGTGGGATACATGAGAAGGGTGTGAACTGAAAATCGGACAACCAGATGGGGGAGCATATGGTGCCATGGAGGTGGTTTGTTTGTGGCCACCCCTTTCGGAATCAAGGCGTTGGCTAAACAGTTAACAGACACACACACACAATAACATGGCGGTATATAAAAGTAACTAGACATAAACAATAACGATATATACTGTAAAAGCAGACAAATAAGAAAAACAATAACAAGGCGATAAATAAAAGTAGATATGCAAAACAATAACATGGCGATATATGAAAGTAGACAGATAAGAATAACAGCAATATATAAAAGTAGACACAAAGATAAGACCAACGATAAAGTGGCGATAATATATGAACTCGAAGGGGTATTGGGGGCCACAGACTAAGTTACGGTACCACAGTTTAGAATATTTCAGGACTGGTGACCAAATAACTCATCCGATGCCACCTGATTAGAAAACCTCCAGTGACCTAAGAGAGACTGGAACTGATGAGCGCATTTCACTAGACGTCATGCAACTGAAACAAATACCCATTTTCTAACGCTACTCACGCATCTAGAACTTCCTTGTGTGTAGTGGGAAAATGTCTGTTTGGCTTACATTTCTTTCCCCTTAAATTATTTGCAGGATTAAAACAATAATTACAGGATTAACCAATGCCCCATGAATATAAAGCTTCCAATTCTCCTTACTGATCCCGTGAACTTCCTTGTGGAGTTATGGCGCTGTACTCTTTCTACTTCCTGTTTTCCCTTACACCATCTGGATTAAACACTAACTTACACCTACAAACACAGGATTAAAACAATGTAACATGGATATACACCTTCCAATTCTCCTCGCAAGCGCCAAAAACTTCCTTGTGGGTCTAAGTCGCGATCCTCTTTTGTTTCCGCGACGCCACTCATTTCCCGCGTCTATTGTGGCCGTTCCTCCCGCCGCTCCCCCCCACCCTACCCCTGTGTTTACAGTGGCCGGTCGCGTATTGTCTCGGGGTTTTGAGCTGTTCCGCCGAGATTAAGAGCGTAACTTGTAAAAAACTCTCAAATAATGTGGGGAATAATTGTTACCGCATGACAGGGCTTCCACGAGAGAGAATGTTTCGGAGACAGTGATGTTTAAATGTTTTTGTGCTTCAGCCGATTTTTGTGATGCTTTACACCAGTGCTATTCAACCTGGGTGGACGGTCCACCTTAGGGTGGACGAAATTCAGTGTGGGGTGGACAGCTTTCTTTGGGTGGACAGAGGGTGGACCAGATCATTACCTTATATGGATAGAATAAAATAGAAGAAATAAATAATATAATACAAGTGGAGAATTTACATATGTGTAGTCAAAGATAGCCTGTATGTTGATTTTACTGTGGCTCACGAGCACTTAATCCAGCTTTATCTCGAAATGCATACACTGTACAATGAAATTTATACAAGATTTAACCTCTGTCTTTCCCTTCAGATTTATCACAAAGTCTGAACATTAAATATATATTTGTATATTGCTTTTACTTGCCTACGTATTTGTACATTCAAGAATCTAAAAAAGTAAATATATAAGGTTAGGATCATGGGATTATACAGTTAACCGATTGGGGTGGACAGCTTTTACCAATTCAACACTACGAGTGGACGACGCCAAAAAAGGTTGAAGAGCACTGCTTTACACGATATTGTTTTACACGAAATTTCAGGACTTGAGATTTAGAGATAATATTTTAGACACTTGCAGGCGATACAGTAATTACATTTTAGACACGAGATTTTTTTTATGAGGAAAGGGATATTCCTGAGCAGTATTAAATCCCCTGACAAGTAGTAAGAATAAAAATAGAATATGTCGAGTCAGAGGATTAGTGGAAGCAGATTTACGTAATTTTATTCACATTTGTTTTATGATATCAAGACGATTAAGCACGCTCATTACGTTTTGGGGGTAATGTAACACTGACATGCGTGAAATGACACAAATGGCGCTAATTATCAAAGCCTGTATCAATAGCAAAGGATATTGGAGTCAGAACACTTTTGGCCTGAGGAGGTTCTCAAAATCTTTTACTTTAGACCCTCTCTCTGTTACCTTCACGACTGTCATTCCATCTTGGCCTAAATTTGTGTCCATTTGCAGCTTATTTCACGTAGCTCAGAGGAAGAAAAAGTAATACGGTTCTACATCCTTTGCATAGCATTTCTTCCTGACTAGCATAATGTCCTTGTTTTAATGAATTTTTACACCTTTGCATTCAAGATGGAGAGATGGCAATTTTAGGTCAAGTTAAAGTAAAAAGGGTACAGGATTGTCATTTGTTATACTGTTATCACGAGACGGTAAAATAACGTCCCTCAACTTCTTATTTCCCGAAAAATGGTGGACAAAATGGCGCCTTTAGCCCTCAAAATGGGGACTTCAGCCTTCAAAATGGCGACTTCAGCCTTCAAAACGGCGACTTCATCAGCCTTCAAAACGGCGACTTCATCAGCCTTCAAAATGGCAACTTCAACCTTCAAAATGGCGACTTCAGCCTTCAAAATGACGACTTCAGCTTTCAAAATTGCAACTTCAGCTTTCGAAATGGCGACTTCAGCCTTCTGTCCACAAGGTTCACATTAAATGCCTGGGATCACTGCAACCATACAATTTAAATCTACTTAAGAGAGGACTCGTGGTGCTGTTTGCTGACGTTGTTCTATGACCTCAATCAAATAAAATGGTTGCTGAAGGCAGCAATAATAATAATAATTTTATAAAAATAATAAAAAAATATAATAATAATAATAATAATATAATAATAATATAATAATAATAATACGTGAGCAATACACCCAAGCCATTCCACTGGTAAAATTCCTTCTGTTCAACATTCCTAGACCACCAGGCATCTACTTGGCTATGATTACCACCTAGCGTCGTATATATCATGGGCTACACGACACTATTTGTCACTCGGTGTTGAGTCACCTGATAACATTATTTCAAGTGAGTGGATGGTGAACGCCCCTGCAAAAACAACCACAATTAGAAGAGGTGTAAGTGTGCCCCCTAAACCAGCGAGAACACAACTTTTAATTTTCTTGCCAGGTGACTCACTCCAATTAAGAGGTACGACAATACTACCTGGGCAGAAAAATAGCATGCCTTTGTTCATGGTACAGCTTGGGTGATTCCGCCTGTGGGACGAAGCCAAGGATTTCCAAAGCTTGAATCATGAGTCCACACACACACACACACACACACACACACACACACACAGATGGATAGATAGTAGTTATGGAAAGTCACACACTCACACACACGGAGAGTACAGTTGTGGAAAAGCGCGCGCGCACACACACACACACACACACACACACACACACACACACACACACACACTACAGTTGTGGACAACATTACGGCTCCAACTATTATGAATAAAAATCCACAAAATTTTGAAAAGCTTATTGGACTTCGCATCACTGGGATTTTAGTGTCACTGTTCCTCGTCTTGTGATATGTCTTAAGAAGTGACTCAGTAATATGGCCGTAAAGGTACAGTTTACCGAGTGCACTGGTTATAGTTTTGGCTACTTCTCTGCGATCCTTACTCTTCTTCTGAATCGTGTCTATCCCAATTATGATACTCGGGGGAAAAAAAATAACAATCCTATATCAACTACCACCGCCACCACTGCTACAACTACTACTACTGATGATGATGATGATGATGATGATGATGATGATGGTGATGAAATGTACTGCCTATAAGCCTCTCTACCATGTTTAGCCCCTTCACTGCGATGATGCATTCATTTCGGTTATTTCTGCTATTTCCAGAAGCTTAAACTCAGGAAAGACTTTTTACACTGAAGGAGTTAACGAAGGTCATATTAAAGAAAAAATAATAATAAAACAATAAAAGGGTTTGAAAGGAAAACTTACAACAACAAAAAATACGTAGTTACTTTTCACTGCTAATGAAATAATTTTTTGTCCTGATTCAACGTTTTCCTCGCTGATATCAATCATTTTGTCCATAATGTCAATATTTCAACTGGCATTCATCAGACTCACTCTCTCTCTCTCTCTCTCTCTCTCTCCCATTATATTCATCTTAGGAGAAACGTTTTGTACTGAAAATGTTAGTTAAAAGTTATTTCTGGCATCCTTCTTCCGTCTCTCATCTCAGGGGGGAACTTTAATATTGAAATGTTAGTGAAATCTTCTAGCCTCCTACTTCAGTCTCGCCTAACTGAACAAAACCGCCAGGAAAGAACAAGAAGGAAATAATACGTCATTGGATAGAACACATGAAACACAAATTGGCTAAAGACGAAGAGAAATTAAAAGGTAATAATTCACCACGTCATTTACTGCAGGATTTATTCACCGCGTCATTTACTGCAGGATTTAATCGCCAGGTCGTTTATTGCAGGATTTATTCACCACGTCATTCATTGCAGGATTTATTCACCACGTCATTTATTGCAGGATTTATTCACCACGTCATTTATTGCAGGATTTATTCACCACGTCATATATCGCACGATTTATTCACCACTTATTGCACGATTTATTCACCGTGTCATTTATTGTAGGATTTATTCATCACGTCATTTGCCAAACGACTAAACACTAGTATAAGAACAAACTCAGATAGATTTATATTTACTTCCTGTACTCCAGCCAACACCAAACGCAATTACCAAGCGTAAAGGAGCCTGAGAGGGTTAATACTGTCTCCATTGCCCCTCTCATGGTGGGGGAAACTCCAGTATTCTGTTCAAGTCAACGTTAGACGATTTTTACTCAACTGGGCCATAGGAGCTTGAAAATACTAATGCAAATAACTGAACAAATTCTTTATTTTTCTTTTCACTGAGGATCAACAGAGGAAGGAAAAATACATTAAATTCTGAGAGAGAAACAAATAAGAAGTCGAAATTCAAATGTCGAAACTTTTTTTTTTTTTTTTTTTTTTTTTTTTTTTTTAAATAGCAAACCTCTATTTCGCATTGAAAACCTTCCTACCACACAAATGCTAACAGTTATCCCTAGCATATCAAAATGTACACTGACTTCGTAGCACCTCTTCCTAGGCGACTTATTTTGTATATTACATGTCAACATTCCCTTGTATTTTTTTTTATATATCCGACTCCGGGCATAGACTTCTCAGCCTACTCTCAGCGCCCAGTATCTTTTACATACCAAACACCTCTGCATGTCATCAATTCGGCGCTAACACCCACCGTCCATATTGAATACATGCTAGAGCTGTCTCATACAGGACTGGTGTATTGGTATTGGCAGCGGTATTTTTAAAACATGTCGGCGGGTCTTCAGGTAGATAAGGAGTCTGCTTTATGAAACTCAAATCCTTCTGTTCCCTGCCCCAGCGGGGATTCGAACCTGGGTCCATTTGGACTGCAATACTCAATGTTACTGATACAATTTTAATCTGGACATAGCATTCATCAGCAACATTAAGGACACTGAAATGCAGTGTGCAGAATAGGTGACTAAGGAAGATGTGCTACGATATCTCCAACGCCACTAAGAACGCAGCCCTTGATGTGGATATATTGGCGTGTGGGAGGGGGGCATGGCGCAATGTCTAGCATCGTGGGTAGGTAACTGCGGGAACAGGTTTGCTAGGCTATGTCCACAGCCATTATTAAAAAAAAAAAAAAAAAAAAAAAAAAAAAAAAAAAATGAAGCTGATGCACTTACACACACATGCCCTCACACCCCCACCCCCAGCGCACGCTCACATTCACAAGTACTGATTCATTTTCTCTTTATATATATATATATATATATATATATATATATATATATATATATATATATATATATTTATATATATATATAATATATATATATATATATATATATATATATATATATATATATATATATCCACTAGGTATAAAGAAAAAGTAAGTAAAGACAAAATAACCTGCCCAATCCAAGTCACCAGAGCTAACTACCAGGTTCGCCATTTTGGGTGTGGATGCCCCGCCTCGCAACACTGAGCCCCCTCCCCCCCCTTGGCCACGCACACACACATCCCACACACTTTACAATTTTCACAGACAATTCAATATTCCTGACTCCCACGGGAACTTGCTGAGTCACGGCGCTGATCAGAGAAGCCTAAAACACTGGGGTAAAAATGGCCGAGAGTTCTTGTCATATTTGCAGATATAACGGGGTATGTTGACGTGACGTGGGTATACTAAAGACTTGATGTGGGAAATCTGACCACTGAAGCCCTGTATTTACCTAGACTCTTAACCCTCTCACGGCAGGGACAACTCTGGCATTCTGTTCCACTCTAGTATTGTGTTTCAGACGATTTTATTCAGCTGGGTGAGTCATAGGAGCCCGAGTGTTGATCAATTTACAGGATGAACGACACAACAGCCTACAACAATCAGAAATCGTCCTGTTTTACATATTTCTTCTTCAGTAGCCACTCTAGCTTGTGAAGTGTATGGTAAATAAGTGAAGACAAAAGCAAACTCGCAATCGTAATCATGACTTAAAATTTCGAGAAAGTATGTAAATATGGAACTTAGGTCAAATTCTGGTCGGTTTGAGAGGCTTCCTAGCATCTCTCTCTCTCTCTCTCTCTCTCTCTCTCTTATCCATCAACTTATTTAACTATCCAACCATCCATCACTCCATCAATCTACCAATTTATCCAGCCAACTAACTATCTATTAGTGTTTATCCATCTGTCTTTTCGTTCCCTAATATTTCTTTTGTGTCCTCATCTCCTTAGTCACTTTCCCCTACAAAATAGTGAGACTGAACAGGAGAGTTATGAGGGTGGGGCAATATAAAAAGTAAAACGAAAAAAAAAATAGCTAGAAATTAAGGAAAGTTGAAGGAGTGTGATGTGACCTGTGAGGAGAGACAGGAGAGTAATGACAGAAAAGCCTTGAGGTTCTTTTGCTCCTACCACCCCTTACAGGATCCAGCGCCAGGCAATGGAGAATGTGGAGTGCAGGTGATAGGGTCATTGTGTCATGTGAAAGGTCGTTCTTGAGTAGGGACAGAAATACTAGGAGGTCTTTTAGTCAAGACCACTCTACAGAATGTCAGAAAGTTTTGCATACAGATTGACAAACATACAAAAAGGTATAGATACTCGTACACCGACAGACAGACAAAGACAGATAAACAGACAGACAGTTAGATAGATGCATAGACGAAGAATCAGGTAAACCAACAGACTTAACCCTCCCCCTTACCCCCACCTGGCCACAGACAGCTCAATGAATAAACAATGAAGCACAAGGTGAGTTAATTCACTTTCGAGGGTCTATTGTCTTATTTTTGCGACGATGATATAATGCATACAATGAGCTTAATGACGAAATTAGAATGAGCATGCGGTCTTCGTAGTGTCACTCCTAAATCAGACGTCTCAACAAAGCCATTAATTGGCTGAATCCAGTGACGTAGTTGGCTGATTCTTGCTACCACCAGGCGATTCTTAGCCAACTTGAAGAATCTCTGGTGGTGAAGAGATCAATGCAGTCTGTCTCTAAATCCTCCAGTTCGAAAAATCCCCCCTGTGCCAGATAAAATCGCCTGAAGGCAGCAAGAATGAAGCACACAGAACTCCGGATTCAAGGGGTTAGCTGCTTCAATACGAGGGATCTTTCGTGGGTAAAATCTCATCCCTTTTCAGTTGGATAAGTCTCCCCTAAGGTGTGTGTGTGTGTGTGTGTGTGTGTGTGTGTGTGTGTGTGTGTGTGTGTGTGTGTGTGTGTGTGTGTGTGTGTGTGTGTGTGTGTGTCAGAGAGAGTCATCGCAGTAAAGAGGCTAATCGTGTGCAATACCAACCCTTCAAGAACATCGAAAACAACAAGTGACAGAAAACGTTAGGAAGACGAAAACGTTTCGGCTTGATATCCTTTGTGTCGTCTTCCGCGAAATACACAAAAGAAAAATAACACTTGAGAGATACACTTCTACACCATTGCTAATAAAAACGTTCGAAATAGCTAAATCAAAAGGAGAAAAAATCGGACGAAAGAAGAACCGTGAATTTTATATATTTTTCTTTTTTGGGGGGACTGATAAGAAAAAACGTCGTCGTAGTGAATTTAATCCCTTAATATAATGACAACTTGACAATTTGCTTTTAATTCCAGTTCTCCTTCGGCCGGATTATTTAACTTAAGGAAGACCTCTCCTAATAAAGCTACTATCACGCCAACCTGTGCCGCAATCATCATTAGTACTGGAATTGTTATCATTGAGACTTTGCCCGCTGACAGTACCCCCTCATTAGCCCTAATTACATGCACTGCTAATTACGGTAAGTCACATCTACGATACAAAGACCTCTCCTCATAATAACCTAGCATACTATCTTAATTACAGGTAGGTATAATTAAACCTCACACACCTTCAGAGTAAATCAGGTGTGTTAATTACCTGGGACACCAATTACTTCACTATCTATCTATCTATCTATAGCCCGACGCCCTAATCCCGCAAAGGGTGGCCACAGACAAAACGCCTCCAAGTCACTCTGTCACCCACCATTTGACTCCCCTCCCCCCAACTCACCCCCCCTCCCTCATATACCTCTCAACTCCATCCCTCCACCTCATCCTCGGTCTACCCCTCCCTCTCCCTCCCTCCACCTCACCTACATACACCCTCTTAGTCAGTCTTTCATTCTCCATTCTCTCCACATGTCCAAACCAACCTCAGTGTATTTCTCCTAATCTTTTCAACCACATCCACATCTACCCCACAACGTTCCTTCACTTCTTCATTCGTCAACTTCACACATATACTAATATAAACTCTAGCACAGTTGTGTCTTTTTTTTCTTTTGTTTTTTTAGTGTTCGCACCCGATCGTTTGTCGGACGCAGAAATCGGTTTTAGATGCTTCGTTCACTTCTACCTTGACAGCAAATTCTCCTTAGTCAAGATGGCACAATAATAAAGTCACAGAGTAATTTAACAGACTCAAAATATACCCAAGAACGAAGACACACTCCAAAAATATGAATCTGAATTAAACACTGTGATTGAATGGGGTGACGTGTTTCGCAGTCTCAAAACTTATGTACAACAGATTTAGAACCCCATTTTCAGAACATAATAATTTAGCTCTATGGACCGTTTTCTACTCGGGTAAGGAAACTCCCTAGCACCTTTTCCTTAACGATTTACTTTACAAACCACGTATCAATATCCTCTTTTTAGCTTCTTATATCATTATGATGTCGACAAAGACTGCATAAATAACAAAGATAAATATAGTAACTGAGCAGAATCAGAAATAAATCGGTAAGGAAGAGGTGTCAGTAAGCTTCCTGATCACATCACAATACCGCTCTCTATCCCTATCAGTCCTTATTGAGTCCACCTTAGGACCAGAAATTCTACTTGTAAGGGGGGAGTAACAACACCTTGACCTTATTTATCACCTGTCCTAATTAAGCTTCAAAGACATCTAAACGACCTCAGCTCCGTCTTAACTACACCCGAAACTAATTACACCTGTCATTTACACCAATTATCTCATCCTTCTGTAATAACCAGTTTTAATTACACCCAAGTTATTTTTATGCTTCCGACATTTAAATACATAACACTCTACTAATCACATGTAACAACAGTCATATCTCACACTCACTTTCCTGCATGACCTCTCCATTTCATAATCCAAGAAAATCTCAGCTAAAAATTATACACACAGCTACTCCTCACATACATCATCTGAACTATCCCCGCACTCGACACCTTCAACCCGATGACGTACTTTTATTCTCACCACCACCAGACGATTTTATTCAGCTTAGGAGAGATGTTTCGAGCTAAAGGGGTTAGACGTAGCCTTTTATCAACTCCTTCACAAGCGGTTTAAGTTAAAAAGAATCGTCTGGTGGTACGACTAATATGTAATACACGTCATTAAAGTGAAAATTATATATATCAGGTATCATCAGCGACTCAGGCTCCTCCCGTAACCCAGTATCATCTCTTCAAGTCTAACCCAATACGTTTAACACCTTGACTTCCGGTGATGTCGTTTTCCATTCATTTTTGCAGCAACCAGATGATTTTTATTCATTTAAAGGGCTCAAAGGGGTTTATTAAAGCTTTATCTAACTCCACTAGTTCGAAAAGAAACTCCCTCCTACGTAAAAGTCGGGAAAAAAAAAAAAAAAAAACATGTCCGGGATCAAAAGATTAAGTTTCAAACACCTGAATACACTGCCAGTATCTTAGTACCATGAGACACAAACTATACTCATTTTACCCTAACTTGGCCTAAAATTACCATCTCTGTCCTGAATGCCGAGCTGTGACAATACATCAACACTAGAATACGGTGTTAATCACGAAGATGCGCCATGGAAAGGATGTAGAGCCATAATATTATCCTTTTCCGCCACTGACCTATGTGAAATACGATACAAATGGACGACTACCTGGGTCAAGTTAGGGTGACCGATCTATAGCGCTCACACTCACGTACCCCTACGACCTCTCCTCCTCATAATAACCCGGGTCTTCCTTCTACTACGCCGTCCTTCATATTTGACACCTTCAGTACACTGCCGTCCATTGTACTCCATCATTCTTCCCTCCAGACGATTGTACAAACATGGGAAAAATATATCTAACTGGAAATTTAGCATTCACTCAACTCTTCACTACTACAGGCTTTTTCTAAGTTGAAGAAAATTGCCTGGAGGTAGTAAGAAAGGGTTAATTAATTTTAACACTACTAACACCACCACATTCACGCACCATGAACAACTTTCCCTTCCTTGAGAACACAGACTAAACCCAGAAGACGCGCCAAATTTGTGGTTTAATATAGTACCCCCTGTGTGCACCAAGCAGGATCTGGGGGGAATTAATCTATTTTTGCAGCTTAGAACAAGTTTTACGCTTCCACCCAACTCACTCAAATGTCTAGACCGGTCTCTGTTCCGTAACAATATGGTGAATATATTATTAGTATATATAGTGCACCTGTGTATAAAATAGTACATATTACCTAAAAACTGCATACAGATTAACATACCTTCAAATTTACAGTTAAAAAAAAAATAGCTGAGTAAAATCGTCAGGAGTGAGCAAGTAAAAAAAAAAAATACTTCATTAGGTAAAGACTTTTTTTTTTAATACAAATTAATACAACCCAGAATCCGTCTTAATTACGTCTGCCCTAATCAAGACTCCTAATCACTCGCCATTAACGCTTCTTCCCACAGTCACCCCGCCCCCTCCATCCGCCCCGCCTCCGTGAACTGTCCAGAGGCTGTCTATTAATCCGGTCCAGTTTTTATACATGTCCGACTCAGGTGCATCTCCCCCCTACCCCCTGCATCTCTCCCTCTCTCTCCTTCAGTCGCACCTCTCATCTCCTCCCCCCTCCTCCTCTTTCTCTTATCCTCACGTCCACTCTCACACCAGCTCTCTCTCTCTCTCTCTCTCTCTCCTTTACTATCACCCTCTCCAACTATCCTCACCCTTCCTTCACTCACACCCCCACCCTCACCCCCCATACTTCCACCTCTATTCCACCAATTTCCACTCTCATCCCCACATTGTTCCCTTATTACTTCCCACTGTCACTGTTCGCTTCCACTTCCACCCTCTTCCCCAACTTTCATGTACGGTACCCTACTCCCTCTACTCCCCACCTCTTCCCACTGTCGCCACATTCTCTCACCCTTCTTCCACTTCCACCCCTCACTTCTTCCACTGCCATTCCCATCATTGTTCATTACCCCTCCACTCTGACTCTTCATCCATCCGTCCCCCACCTCCACTAATCCACCAGCAGTCCCCATCTCTACTCTCGCCCCCACATCACCATCATCACACCCCACCTCCACTCTCCCCTCCCCCTTATTCTCCTCCCCTAACCCCCTTTCTACAATCTCCTCTCCTCCAACTCACTTCCCCCCCACCCCAGTTCACATCTACTCTCATCCTCATCTCTCAACCTCTTTTTCATTCCCCTCCCCACCCCGACTTTCCCCCACCCAACGTATTAGCCCCAATTCCTCCCCTATTTTCTAACCCTACCCCTTTCCTTTCTCCCTCTATCCACCCCCCCCCTTCTCTTCCCTAGTCCCCTCCTTCTTCCTCCTCTCCCTCTCTTCCTCCACATCAGGTTCCCTTTTCCTATTCTCTCCCTCTCAACTCCATCCTCCTTCTTCCCTCTCTTCTCAACCCTCTTCTCTCACTCTCATCTCTCTCATGCTTCTCCCTCCCTCTCTCTCCCCTCCTTCCTCCTCCCTCCTTACCCAAACCTGCCCCTACCCCCCATCCCAAGGTCACGTTAATGAATGGTGGCTGGCCTGCAACCTCTCACACAGGGAAAATTTTTGAGGTTTTTTCCTTAAAACATACCAGTTGCTCTGACTGTTTTTAGGATGCCTTCTTCAGAGGAATTAGCCGTCTTATATTTCATTTCTTCCTTTAACCACGTGTTCATTACGCGGTGGTGTTTACGCTACTTCGATACTGTGGATATTTTCAGTTCGTTATAATCCCTTCAGCCCAAAGATGTATTTCCTCACCTGAATAAAAACAGTTTGGTGTTTGCCACTTTAAAATACATGATGTCATCGGCTTTCAAGGGATTAATATTATACTGGCGCCCACCATTCAGACACTCGATGCTGTGCTACCTTCATGTAAAGATAATGCGTGATAAACCAACTTGACTTTTGTGGCCCAGGAAACCACTTACTACGATATGTTTTAAGCACAGTATATAACCAAATAAGCGCCTGGGGGCCTATGGAGTAGTGAGGTACGTTGAACCAATCGGATGTGGCCCATGAGGGTTTACATCCGAGGGTCGCTTGGGGTTTAATACTAACATAATGGCACACAGGAGAGAGCATGTGGTCACATATTATGTTTGGACGGGGTTATCTAGCTCTTGACTGGGAAACAAATCTATATATCTATATCAAGATATTGAGAGATATATAAAGTGTGTGTGTGTGTGTGTGTGTGTGTGTGTGTGTGTGTGTGTGTGTGTGTGTGTGTGTGTGTGTGTGTGTGTGTGTGTACCTATGTACGCGCGTATTGTCCTATTTTAGCGCTACACCCACTCACCACCCACCCGACTAGTACCCTAACTCAGTACACTTTCCAGGTCCTTCAGAACAGATCCATGCGCTCCATTTCCACCCATCTGGGACTAATCATGCTTCTGGAGTGTTTAGCCGTCCCAGATACCCATATTTTACTCTTCCCAACATTCAATTTCACACTACGCCGATCACACCACCTTCCAGACTCATTTACGGATCTATGTGATTTCGCCTCCTCATCTCACGGCAAAAGTGCATCATCAGCCAACACAAGTGCTGAAAACCCTCACTCCCCTCCTACCTAACTACCCCAGATTCGCCGAGGGACACACACACACACACACACACACACACACACACACACGTTATCTTACATATATTTTTCTCTACCATATCCGATTTTGTTGTATTAGTGATGCTCTACTGGCAAAACACACACACACACACACACACACACACACACACACACACACACACACACACACACACACACACAACGTTATCTTATATATTTTTTTTTTCTCTGCCATATCACATTTTGTTATATTAGTGATACTCTACTGGCAAAGCTCTTCACCTTCAACATTAATTTACACTCACTTCTGCTTCTTAAAGTTACCATTAAAGTTAGACTGAACCCCTTAAACTCGGCGGCGTCTTTTTTTCAGTTTGCTCTTGCTACTTTCAGACGAATTTATTATGTTTTGGAGAGAAGTTTCAGACTGGAAGAATTAGATATACCCTTCATTAACCCCTTCAGTACGAGAGGCATTTATAAAGTTGAATAATATCGTTTGGAAGTGGCAATAATCTAAATAATAATAATAATAAAAATAATAATAATCTATCTATCTATTGCCAGACACCTTAATCCCGTAAGGGGTGGCCACAAGCGAATCGTCTCCATGTCACCCTGTCCTCCGCCATCTGGTTGCCCTTTCCCCAGTTCACACTCCCCCTCTCTCTCTCATATACTACTCCACCCCATCCTTCCATCTCCTCCTCAGTCTCCCTCTCCCCCTACTCACCTCCACCTCACTGACATTCACATACCACGTCAGTTATTAAGCAAGCACTCAGTTATATCATCAAAACATTCTCTGTACTGGAAAGCCAACAATATTTTTTTTTACACCAGTTCGTCAATCTGAAAATACTCTTCCCTTCTCCACTTCATGCGTTCCTCTGCCTGTCTGCTGGCTCCATCCGTCTATTGAAAGATGCTGGTCTCTATAAAAACACTGGCCAATATTTTATCAACTTTAACGACCACTCTTCCCGACGCAACATGTCAAAAATAAACAATAATCAATTCTCTTATCTACAGCATAATTATCAGTCTATTCACCTGTCTGTCTGTGTCTGTCTGTCTCAAACAAAAAATTAACTTCGAGTATTCTGCTCCTACTCAGTAACGATCCCTTCCTTTCAAGCCAGTGGATGCCAACGAGACCTAACAGATCATAAAACTAAAAAACAGACACCTGACCGCACTCAGACAAGGGAAGTAAGTTGAAGGTAAAAAAAAAAGATGAGAATTTGTCAAGTCTAAAACTGGATCTTTCCTCACTCCTTGACCTCGCCCCAAGCATCATCACAGGTGGTATGGGGAGGATGGATGAGGAGGGAGAGAGGTGCATAGGGGGAGGGATGGGAGACGTAGGGGAGGATACGGAGGAAAGGGAGTGTGGAGGGAGAGTATGAGGAGAGGAGAGGAGAAAGGGGATACAAAAGGGGGGGTATGAGAGGAGAGGAGAGGACAGGAGAGAGAGAGAGAGAGAGAGAGAGAGAGAGAGAGAGAGAGAGAGAGAGAGAGAGAGAGGCATTGAGGGGGGTCCGGGGATGGTTGTGGAGGGAAGGGGATGAGACAGATAGGGGGGGATACTGGGGGATATGGGGGAGGCTCTGGAGGGGAGATGAAGGGGATGAGAATGAGAGGGGAAAACAGGAGGTACGTACAGGAATTGGTTATGGAGGGGTGAGGACGAAAAAAAAGGGGGATATTGAGGAGAGAGGAATACGGACGAGGGAGGGGGGATAAATGTGGACAGGAGGATGAGAAAGAGAGGGGGTATAGAGCGAGGGGGATACGGAGCAGCAAGAGAAATGGGTATAATAATAAGGGGAAGTATTAGGCCCTTCAGTACGAGGCTTTTCTTCAGCTGCATAAAATCGTCTGGGGTGGCAAGAATAAAACAAATGCCGTCATCGTAGTGAAGTGGTTAGGGAGAAGGATGCTGAGAAGAGAGAATTAAAAGGAAAGTAGAGATGATAGGGTAACATGGAGGGGGGAAAGTGATGGAGAGGGAAGGGGAGAAATGGAGAGGGAAGCGGAGGGTGATGGAGTGAGAATGGGAGGGTGATGGAGAGGGAAGGGGAGGGTGATGGAGAGGGAAGGGGGGGTGATGGAGAGGGAAATGATTTTCGTGGAAGGAGGGTTTCAGAGGGAAGAGGAATGGAGGGAAGGGGTGTTATGGGTGAGGTTAAAGAATATAAGGGAGGGGAGTGCTATGAGTGAGAGGGGGGGAGGGATGCATGGAGGGATGGTGCTACAGGCTGGGAGGGCGGGGGGGGGGGAAGTATGTGGAGGGAGTCAATGAATGGAGGGAAACTTTTATTTATTTTGCATGAAGCTCTAAAATTAATACCCATACGATGGGAGGATACTTTATTTATTTACCTGTATTTATTTTTTATTTTATTTTTTGCAAAAAGCAACCCTAAGATTACTACAGTACCTATCGCCTGCACGCGGGTCACTGAAGCACATAATCAACTTCCGCTAACTTCCAATAATCGACTTTACATCCTGGAACCCAATCTTACTGCTAGGTGCACAGGGGCATGGGGGGAACAAACTTTATCCAACAGTCTGACCGGACCAAGATTCGAACTCGAGGTCTTCCGTCTTCGAGCTTGATACACTACCACTACCCTTTCTGTCCGAGAACTTATTTCATATTTATTTTTTATATTTATCTTTGCAACCTCCAGACTACTGTACTCAAATGAGGAATGATTCTCGGGGTGAAGGGGTTTATTAAATCTATGGCGCGTATTCTCGTCACTCAAGGAAGCTCCCTAGCACCTCTCCCTTGGCAATTTATTTTTGGATATGGTTGATTAATATCCTTTTGCACGTTATCTATGCAGAGTATGGCGAAATAAGAATGACTTATAGGCCTATATGTATTACGAAGCCAGACGGTTAGATGTAAGAGGCAAAATAAGTTGCTTAGGAAAAGGTATTAGGGACCTTCCTTAACCGAGGCGAATACGGGTCTACATCTCCCCTCTCGACGAAATCTCCCCTTAAGCTTAATAAACTCGTCTGGAGATGGCAAGAAAACAATATACATCATCGTAGTGAAGGAGTTAATGGCGAGGGGGAGGTTATGAGATGTTGAAGTGGGGTGTTAGTGGAGAAGGGAGAGGGGGATATGGAGAGGGGGAAGAAATGAAAGGGGAGGGCGGATATGGAGAGGGGGAGAAATGAAAGGGGAGGGCGTTTATGGAGAGGGGGAGAAATGAAAGGGGAGGGCTGATGGGGAGAGGGGTAGAAGTGAAAGGGGAGGGCTGATATGGTGAGAGGGAGAAATGAAAGGGGAGGGCGGATATGGAGAGGGGGAGAAATTAAAAGGGAAAGGAATATGGAGAGGGGGGAGGGAGAAATGAGAGGGGAGGGTTGTTATATACCGAGCGGGAATGCAGAGGAAGGTGCTGCATTACGAGAAGGGGGAGGGACAGGGAAAGAGGAGGGGGGGAGGGGGAGGGGAGAGAAAGAAGAGGTGCTGATTAGTGTTCAAGAGGAAGAGGTGGATAGGATGAATAAAGGGGACGGTGAGGCAATGAGATGGGAGAGGGGATGGAGGAGATGATGATGATGATGATGATGAGGATGATGATGATGATGATGAGGATGAGGATGATGATGATGATGAGGAGGAGGAGGAGGAGGAGGAGGTGGAGGAGGAGGGAGATGATGATGGTGATGATGATGATGATGACGATGATATTGATGATGATGATGATGATAAGGAGGAGGAGGAGGAGGAGGAGGAGGAGGAGGGGAGGGGTAAAGGAATGGGTGGGAGGACGAATGAAGAGAAGAGGGGGATACACTTTTGGCAGAGGGGAGGGATGAAGAGGCGAAGGGTTTCTGAATAAGATAAAGGGGGGGAGGGATGAGGGAGGTGAGAGGAGGGGGAGAGATAAGCAGGTAACTGGAATACAGGTGTGAGATAAAGAAGAGAAGAAACAGGGGGAGGGAAGGAATAAGACATGAGAGGTAAAATAAGGGGGGAAGAGGGAGGGGAGATAAGGACAGGAAGGATATATCGGTATAAGTGAGGTGGGATATGAGAAGGGAGGGATATGAAGGTAATTGGAATAAGGATGGGGGAGAAGGCATGAGGAGAGAGAACAGAGCTGGGGGGACGTAATGAGGGGGGATGGGGGGAGGTAAAAAGGACAGGATTACTGACAAGGTGAGTGAAGTGGGGGTAGGGGAGGTGGGGGAGGACAGGTGAGGGGAGGGGAAGGTGAGAGGTGATGGCGTTTAATCATTACTATCAGGTTGCTTGACGACCACGGAGGCGAGACAACGACCCCCGTGTATCACCTCACCGCGGGTTAGATCACATCCCGGCTAAATGATTATCCCACACCTATGTAATTACCTCGCTGTTTATGTTATTACCTTGCTGTTTGGGTTAAGGCACAGCAGCGTTACTATCCCCCGGCCATGGATACAATTGCCTCGCCGTCCCTCCCTCCTATCCACTCACTAGCCAGCCGTGTGAGAAATGTTTATGTCCCTGTCAATAGTTCACTTACACCTAATACCTTTGCTAAACTCAACAGCAATACCCTTCAATTCCATGATGTAATTTTTCATTTTACTCTTGCTACCTTCAGATGACTATTCAGCTAGATCTCTTGTACTGACAGGTGTAATGAACGCTGTATAGCCTTTCCAGTTCAAAATCTCTCTTCTAAGCTACACAAAGATTATCTAAAAATGGTGATGAAACAAGTATATTCCAGAGACTACAGAGGTTAACCCATTAGTGAGCTGAGTTCCCCATAAAGGACTGAACTGAACAAATGTAACCCAACTGCAATTTTTTTTTTTTTTCCGCATCACTTCCAAATCACATCTGTTGGCTCATGTACTTGCACGATGCGAAGCGAAACAAACAAATTTAAGATTATGTGAAACTCCTTCGCTCATCTGCGACGGAAGATTGTGAAAAAAAAAAAAAAAAAAAATGCCCAAGTATGTACAACCACTAAGTCTATCGTTCGACAAGTTACATCTTCGGTACCCACACAACGTCTAATGAAAGGCTGCTCATAAACGAACAAAGAAAAATGTAAATCGTGACAGATGACGGCCGGAAATGAACATCGGTGACAGTAACTTACCATTTATACATAGATCAACTGAAACTACTTTAACAACACATCGTATGTACGCAGTTCCTAACGTACAAACACCAAGACGTCTTGAATTAACAACTTTGACAAAATATTATCAATTGTGAGATCAACTAACGGCTGTGACTACGGTGACATAGTATTTTTTGGGAAGCACAAGTGGCAGAACTGTGAGGAAGCAGCATAAGCGGTCATCTTACATATTTGTTAAACCATTCAGTACTGAATAATTTCCGTACTGTAATCTCTTCACTATCTCAGTATGTGACGAACGTTTGCAAATTCGTATTACATTCATGTTAGTATGACTCAGTTTAACCATTCCTTACGATGAACAGACTCTGCTTTAACCATTCCTTACGATGAACAGACCGCTTTATCCATTCCTTACGATGAATAATAATTGCTGACTGATAACCAAAGTGATGGCAGTGCAGGTGGGACGACACAGTAGCAAGCCTTTGAGAAAAATCGTTGCTCGACAAAAATATGCCAATTTGACGCAACCTTCAGTACCGTAATTGTTGCGTCCGCCGAGAAAACAATAACAATTTCACTACAATGACTCGTTTCCTATTACTACTTTATTCCCCATATGAAAGGTAACCCAAAAACAACCCTAAAATCCACGCTAAAATTTAAATATTACCTTTGTCTTACTTGGCCCTGAATTTCTCCCTATCGCTGCGTATTTCTGCTAACTCAATGGCAGAATAGGACGATAATTTGGCTCTACATCATTTCTACAGCATATTTTCGTGACCAGCATCATTCTAGTGTTAATCTCGTTACGATTAAGTATTCAAGATGGATGGATGGAAGGCAACTTTAACCAAGTGTAAAAACTGTATATTGCAGCTACAAGGCTATCGAGTTTGAATGTGACGGCCATTTGTTTTTGTCCTTTGTTTCTAGATCCTACTCATGGTATACACTCCATTATTTAGGGTAGAAAGTTACAAATTATGATGATGATGATGGTGATGATGGTAGTGGTGTCGATATATTATACACCTACTGAATTAATATCCCAAATAATTATGCTACTAATGATGGCGGTAGGTGGGTGGATTGATAACCGACACCCCTACTGGTATCACATTTCCCAGTACTCACCTTTCTCGTTAACTCTCCGTGCCCTGTGTCCCCCAAAAGTTTCCCTGTGTGCTGCCGACATGTTTTAGTGCGACCCGGGGGTATCACTACAGGGGGTCACACTCAGGCGCGGAAAAAAAATTAAGAACACACGCACACACACGACCGTCACTCCGTTTCGCAGCCTCCTGCCCAATTCGTCTCAATCCGTGAACAGTCTTCCAAATGAGCAAGCTCCATTTGCATATTAGATTATTTGTGCAGTTCGCAGTACAATAAAGGGTTAATAGTTTATTCCCTACTCGATTACCAACCACAAGAAAGTGAAATAGCCAGACACTTTTAAAGTATCGTGATTTTGTTGCTTCCCCGGCAGCGCATTGGAACAGTTGTGACGTCACAAGAGTATGAAAGTGCTACAGGTCAATTCAATAAGCAGCCAATAATTAACAGTAATAATTTTCAGATATATACATTTATAAAAAGTATCAACCAGTAGGTGGAATTCTCCTGAGGAAGTTTTCAATACAATTAATCGTCGATGAACTGTGAAAGTAATGACGTCAGAAGTCTGCCCCATATTAGAATTATGCTATATAACATTAGTTTGTCTTCCATGCAGCCGGGCTCCGTTGTATAAAAAATTACCATTATCTCGACAGAATCCCTTCTCAGCAAAATGAAGTCATCAAGCGTCAACCGCAAAAATGTGCAGTACAGCTTCAGGCTGAAGAGCTAATACAAATTTCCCAAGGTCTACAGACCTCGGAAATTTCCCAGCCCCACCAACCCGACGGTCTCCGCAATGTATTTTATATATATATATATATATATATATATATATATATATATATATATATATATATATATATATATATAATAAGCCGGTGTCAACCAGAATATGTCATCGTCCTGATAGGAGTAAATAGGCTATGTAGCCAGTGATGAAATAATAACAAGGATAGAGTGAAACAACTACCGTAAGATGTGTCTATTTTTTTATTCTCGAATTATCGGACTTGATAGGGCATTCTTCCTTAAAATCAACTTTTTTTTCATAACTAGGAAACTTTCACTTATATTTAGTATAACAGACTGATAATATTAACAGGATAATTTTATCCAGTTTTCATGTTACATCTAATTATATTTTAGAAATGAATTAACCACTGTATACTTGTTACTTTTTTTTTTTTTTTTTGTCTTTTTCACTGGTTTTCTGATTACATGATCAACTTATATATTACTTTTGATTAACAATTAAAACATTGAATCTGAAGTCCAGTTTGGCAGGAGAAAGGGAGAGACAGGAAGAAATACGGTAAATGTGTGAAGGAACGGCCAAAAATATCAGGACTCCCCTGAAACTAGACTTTTGAATCACCCTGTACAATTTTTTAATTTCCTCAATTACACAATTTTTTTTTGCAGTACTGAGGCAAGTATATATATATATATATATATATATATATATATATATATATATATATATATATATATATATATATACTGCATACGACTTGGCAATAACATCTCACATCACTCATCACTACCTCATACCCTTAATCTCAAACTATCACTTAGATTACTTCACACAACCTTGACAACTTCACATCTCATTATCTAGCCTGGCCACACCTCACCTACCCAAGAACACAACACCTCACCCAACCTACCACCTCACCCCACTTCGTCAAACAGATCACACAAACCTAACCTTACCTCACCTCATCTAACCAACTGCCAGTAAAGTGCGCTTTGTGAGCGCGTGACGAGCAAGCGAGCGCTACGTTATCACAATTTCCCTTGAAGATTTCACCATCAAAACAGCAAAAACGTTAATGTAAAATTACTGGCGGAATCTCCAACGTTTAATTCCTAGATCTGATGCCAAAAAACACAGTGTTAGGACAAAAAATCTTTTTTAATTTGATTCTGTAACAGGCATTCACTAATTGTACATTCCCTTGAAAACCTAAAGATTCCAAGGGGTTCCTACGCCTTTATGAGTGAGTTTTTTGTTGATATAACAAAATTTATTGAATGAATGTATCACATGCAGAAAGAATTTCAACTCTACTTCACATTGGAGTAAAGTTATTAGCTTCTGCTCAGCGTGACAGTTGGGTCAGGTCAGGCCACTCATTCCCAGACTTAACTGAGAGTAAACATCGCTCACCTGCTCATAACACTCACTTCACCTCATCTTAAATAGTATCTCACTTAACATTAGGATAAAATACTGAGGATTTTGAATAGAGAGATCAAGAAATAGTATATTCGCCTTTCGGAATACAGTACCGTACATAAGCATGTTTTGATACTACAGTCTTGTATACTGGTGATGTGTTATATAATCATTATAATTACGGTATGTAAGCATATAACTAATAATTTGCATGAGTCAGTTCATGTATAACAATCCTGAGTGCTTGTAAACATTTTTGGTGTGGACCCACTTTATCATAACTTTATTCTAATACGAAGTCTGCTAGAAATAGTCAAAATTAATAACCTCATCAACTTCAATACCAAATTAAGAGCCATTACCAATTCTTGTCTAATGTAAGGGAGATATGGAGTGTGATAGTAAAGTACTGAACATCCTACTAAAACTTTACTGATGAAGCTATGGAGTATGACAGAAAAGTACTGAACGGCCTTCTGAAACTTTACTGATAAAGCTATAACAGTAAACTGTTGAATCTACTGAAACTTTACTGAAAACTAAACTTTTAATACTAATTAACATACCATTTTGTTGGATGGCAAGATTCAGTACAGTATCAATAAAAGATGTGCACAATGGAGTCTACATGAGCTAAATATTATCAGCTGCATTCAACATTTTAGTCTTCCAGTTGTAGATTATGAAAGGAAGCTCATTAAATAATCACTGGTGACTTTGCCTACCTTGTTTTCTCAGTCTAAGGGTCTTCATCAGCCTGCAGCCTACACTATCACAGTATTGAGCAAGCTGTTCTGACTCAACATAAGGATTACACATTATATAAGCTACAGGTGACCCACAGCTAAAGTGGAAGATTAGTTCTGACATCTAATCATATTGGTACCTGCATTTTATTGTCCTATAGTCCATTCTAGCTATAAAGCTACAATTCATGGAAGGTAAGTATGCTGCTACCATTGCTGTGTAGTCCAAATAATGGTGAAGTGACCTAAGTTTGTCAAGAACTATCTTGAAAATTTCATATTCTGGTCTTTCTAAATTTCTGGTGAAAAATCAAAGTGTGAGAAAATGAACCATGTATAGTCAGTCTGGTTACCTACAGTATGCTACTACTCTAAATACAGCAGTGTTACCTTACTGATACCTGATGTTGGTTATCCTTTCCTACAGCTACCAACCACGCACACTCTGGCACAAGGCTTGTGTGCATCATCATCATCATCATCATCAGCCGTTTGAGTATCCATTGCAGGACCGGCCTATCCCGACCGAAGCCGGAACGATACAGCCAATGTATCTCTACCAAGTGGCTTAGGCTGTCTGGTAGAGATTGTATGTAGGGTGAGAAGTGCTTGTAAGTGTAAATGTAATGTTGTAGTGGCTTTGGATGTGTGTGTAGTCTGTGAACCAAGTGCAATCGGCCCGCGCAAGCCAACTGGGTGCAAACATACTTTATAGTATGCAACACTGGTTCAACCACAGCACCCCTTGTGTCCGCCAATGCAGTATGTGGCTGGGTGAACACTCCCAAAGTTTATAACCCTGGCGGGGCGCGAACCCTGGTCCACCCGTGTACGAAAGGCACACTCTACCACTGTACCACAAAGGCTCCCTTGTGTGCATACGCTACTGAAAATCTAGATATCATTTTCTGTATACAGCAACATGAGAGTGAGAGGGAATACTGCAAGGATCATATGGAATACCTTGAACTGATATACAGTATATTTATATTGTAAAGTTGCAGTCAATAATGCATTAACGCCATCTCGGACTATCAAAACTCACTGTGACAATTTAGTAATATTCAAGCTAGTAGAAAAGGCTGAAATCTGGCTTTGTTACTTAAGAACTCCAGGCCTGTAACAGCATTATTGACCACAACTGTATATAATTGTCCTTATAACAGGATTCACTTATTTACAATCTTCTTCATACCTGTACTAAGACTTAGCACTATGGTATGTAAACAGTGCTAAGATATAATGACTGGGTAGGTTTTCTTCCTTGATATATCACAGGTGTATATATGTATTTATATATCTAAGATACAGGAGACCTGAGGTGCATCAAGAGGCTAAAGCGGTGCTGGAATAAGGCAATTTATGCAGTACATGCTAAGGAAGAATACATGAGATACATAGCTTATCCCAGCTTACTGTATGCAGTACTCATATCTCCAGCCAGATGCCTTAACCCCAGAGGGGATGGCCAAGGTCATATTACCTCCATGTTGTCCTATTTTCTGCCATCAGGCTGCCCTGCCTCTACCTAATTCACCATTATTCATAGGCCTCTCCATCCTGTCACTCCCCATTATCCTCAGGCTCCCCTCCACCTCTCCTCAACGTACTCAAGCTGCTTCTACAGTATAATAAACCGATCACTATGTATATACTAATAATAAGGCAAAAAGTGAACTATTTATCAGCTTCACACACAAAAAAAGTTTTACCAATACCGACCAATAACTCTTTTCCATTACTTTCAAAACAACAGGAAATCGGATAACTTTTGGATACCTTATGCTGTATGCTGAAGGATGAATACCACATTACTTGTTGTAGCTACCTATTTTCACCTCACAACAGCCCTGTTGATTGACGGATAGTTATTTTAAACAAAAAGTTATGTACATGATCTTCATAGATCTAACTGGCCTACTTTAAAGATATAATTACCAGGTCAAAAATCTGGTGAGACTACAGGTTGCAATGTTACCAATATGGCAGAACTTACTTGATTCAGTGAAAATGAAGAAGCAGCAAGTTTCATTTTTCCTAAATCAAGACTTTAATACATACATGGTTAAACATGTTAAACACGGCAGGAATTTATAGCTCACCCAGAAGCAAGGTATCAACTTCGCGGTCTGCGGTGGTTCAGTTCTCTTGTGTCTACTCTGTTAAATATTACTCAATCCCACACAACATGAGCATACTTTCTGTTGTTCTGGGATAAGTTTTCCAAGCAAAATTATTATTTCAGATACAAGAAATGAGTTAACTTTACTTACACAACCGCAAGAACTTGGTCTGAGTAAGCTGTGTTATGTAACTGTGATCCAGGGATAAGCTAGGTAACTGAGCAAAAATATAACAGGGGATGATAAAACCTTAAGTGGAAGAACAAAAAATTACATGAGTGCCATATGTATGCAAATATCAGCCTTATAGCACTACAATTGTCTTCAGTCGACTGTCGTCACAAAGTATTACTGCTTACAATGGAAGTCATCATCTCTTCCATTCAGCATATGACAGATCTCACCTGGGTGGAAGATACTGATAAATTTTCTATAAAATAAATATACTGAAGTAAAAATATATTCATCCAAAATAACAGCCAGATTAACACTCTATACAGGAGTCTACCCAGTACAACAGAGATAACAGTAAAACAAAAATCAATAAATTAGTATAAAAGTCCAAGTACTTCCAAAATTAAGTCTATATTAAACAACAGCTGAGACCGGATATCTAGCTGCTGGCTGTTGCTTACAAAAACTATTATGAGATGTGGAACCAATAAACATATATTATGAAACAATAAAGAAAGGCTGGATGGCAATTGCTGTGTTCTTTGAATTTTCATTTCCACACTAGTTGTACACAGTTTCTAACAAACCTGTTCTGTAAATTTACTGAGATCCTCCAAATATACTTACATAAAACCTCCTGACTGGACTGAATAAAGAGTACAGTTACAAGTAATAAGAGTAATTCATTCACATGCCAGAGGCCACAAGTTTATGCAGGAACTGAACCCACAGCATGAAGTCTGAAAATTTTATCACTTTCTATTATAAAATCATATTCATAATCATCTGGCAATTACAAAATTCTACTCAGAATGATCTAGCATATACCAATTCATTCACATCAATAATCCCAATGCATAAAATCATAAAAGTTTCAAAAGAGAACAATTTCTGGTGTATTTAATTTAAATTCAAAACACTGTATTCCATGTCTAATATACAAACTTATTATTGTAGAATATTTCTTGATACAGTAGTCAATTAGTGATGTAGGGGAAAAAAATGACGATAAAAAGTCATCTTCATCATCCTAACCATCCACCTGATGAAAAAAAAAAAAATTAGAAGCAACTATGACTAAATATGTAAATACACTACATAAGCAACAGTAAGTCAGGATGTCCAACTCAGTATTAAAATATTATAGTAAATGGTGCAGGATGAGCATTCTGAACAAAGATTCTGGAAAACTTCGTGTTTGTGCACTGTATCCAAAAAAGAATCATATTACTGACAGATGAGAAAGAATACAGCCACAGTCACATAAACTATACCATCATATGCATTCACACAACCCCCTCAATCATATATTTTTAGTTTTAGTTTCATCCTGATACCACCAGATAATTTTGTTAACACTGGAGATACAGTACCACCTGCAGTGATGCAATTAGAAAGTCTCCATTAACCCCTTTGTAACCTTATTTCTCTTCCTAAGATGAATAAAATTGATTGAGGGCAGCAGGAATAACATAAAGTACATAAAACATCATCAGACTGAAGAGGAAAATCACCCTGAACTGAGAAGACACTCTGGAAAAATATGGTGATACATAATTGTCATGCACAAACACTATCAAGGAAGTCTCAATCTAGTAGGAAGCAGATGGTTAAGAGCATAAATAATGGGAAAATTAAAAACACACTACATTACACTGAATAAATATTGCCTTACCAGCTACAGTTCTAATAAATCTGTGTGCATGGATGAAAATATTCTGATTACTGTATATCATCACTGTTATCATCATGATTTCAAGAGGCATAACTTTCATAAATTTACAGTACTGATATTTCTTAGCATATCTGTTTTAATGAACAATTAAGTAGGTTCAACTGTTCTCTGGTAATTACAAGTGTTATTCACTTCCAGAGCCATTATATTGATTCGCTATGACATTAAATTACTTTCTTATATAGTTTTTTATTGAATCTTCTTCACTGTAGGAATCATCACCAGATTACCACAGTACTTAGCTGTTGATCTATCCAGTTACAATTCTTTCAAACTTTCAGAATTTTTATCGGAAAACAAATGGTAATTATGATGAACACTTGGCCTGACGTATGTTGAATGTAAATCTACCAATACTTTTATAACGATGTCATTTGTGGCTCCAGACAAGTTAGAGCCATCCAGTGCTGGTAAATTAAACACTACTAGCAGCTTTGAGGCAGCTTGGTGGGGCAATGGCTATTTATTACTATGGAATGTTGTAGTTTGAGAAACGTGACATGAAATGCTGTCTTAGGATAACATAGCCAGCAGCCAAGACTTGCCAACACCCATCAAGTTATCATATTTTATACCATCTTTGCCACTTCTTTAATCAACATCATGCTTATTTCTAAAATATTTTTCCATCTGTTCAACATGTGTTTCATTAGATAATACTCTTCATACTGTCTTTTTCTTCTTGTGGCTTTTTATGCGATGGAGTCTGTAATAGCTAGGGAGTATGTTAATGGTTCCAGCTGCTCTGAACTGTGCATCCTCATTTGACATTATCATACTGGCATACCATGCTTACTAATAAATTACTCCAAGTCAGACACCTCACTGGACAATGCCTCTGAGCATGCTAAGATTTAGACAAGGTGATTGTACTATTGTAATCCTACATGACCATTCTCTTATCCCTTTCTTTTACAATTGATATCAGAAAGGATACTGGCATGTTAATGGACCAGGATTAAGAGAATAATCATTGTGGGATTAAAATCATGCTCAGGTGACTGCTGACTGCATTGTCATATTAATGTATTAGAAGTAATACAGGTATTGGGTGTGAAATAATGTGCTGTTCCGTGGGTCACAGGCTGGGCTCCTGACTTCCATGAGTGCTGGATGGCGTGAACATTACCATGAAGCACCTTGGAGTGTCAAAAGTCCAAAACCCATGAGCCTGGGCAAAAGAACTGACAGTCAACATCTATAATAAATCCAGGATGTAACAGCCATATGCTCAAATCTTTAGTATGATGGGGAAGACAGTACAAAATATTTTTAATGGTAATTTCTGAAACGTGATGAAGTTAAAATGTCCCTAACTTCACATAGTTAGTGTTCCCACTATGTAATGTCAGATGCAGGCTGGTCACATCAAACACCAAATGGCTCTCCATAAATGATACTCATACATTAGCAGCTTACTGTCCCCTTCATATTAAGGTTTAAGCACATGGTCACAAGTCCACCTGGCAGTATCACGGAGTTACAGCCTGAGGGTCTGGCTGCCTTGTCAGAACTTGCATACGCTCCTTGTTTCCAAGATCCAATTCATCAATACTTGCACACAAAATATGTCGTAAGATTTGATTACCTAACTAAAATTTGTCTACAACCGTCTCAGACAACACTGTGGTGCCAGACGATGCATTTTAACATAAAGTCTAGGAGACACTAATACTAAACATTGAGGCAACGGAGCTTTTTGGGCGGCAGCTTCGCAGAGTATTGAAAAGTGTCTCTCCTCTCCTCCTGCGGCTGGGCTTCCTGATTGTGGTGGTCAGGCTGGTTCTGGTGGCTGAGATGGTCCACTGGTGCCTCTCCCATCAGTGTACTTAAGCACAAATTATTCTCCTTTATCCGCATCCGCACCAAGGTCTCCAGTGTGGCCAGATGCTCGTCATAGCCCTCCGGAACATGCCGCCGCATGAACTCAGCCAGTCGCAGCACATACTCAACATTGTGTCCTGCACACCCACACACACTTGTCAGAATTACGTCACGAAGGATAAACTGACCCTAACCTCACCCATCCAAACTTAGTTCAACCACACATCCCACATATCTACTTAATCCCTTCAATCTCCAGGCAACTTTTTATTTCTGGCAACTGTGAGTTTTATTCTGCCAAGAAGAGACCCTGCAAACTGAAGGGGATGACCCAAATACAAATTTTTCCTAACCTGACATAGCCAAAGTTAACCTGGTTTTAATTTTGCCCTAACTAGTTCTAATACAGGGCCTCCCCTCTCTGCTAAATGAAGAAAATCCCTTTAAATTACTAGTCTGACCTCCAAAAGCAGTAGTATCTGTAAACCTGCCTATCTACTGCCAGACGCCTCAATCCCGTAAAGGGTGACCACAAACAAATTGTCTCCATGTCACTCTGTCCCCTGCCATTTCACTGCCCTCCCCCCAGCTCACACCCCCTCTCTCATATACCTCTCCACTCCTTCCCTCCACCTCATCCTCGGCCTTCCCTTTCCTCTCCCCAGTCCACCTCACTCACACTCTCCTCGTCAGTCTCTCGCTCTCCATCCTCTCCACATGGCCAAACCACCTCAATGTATTTCTCCTAATGCTTTCTATCACATCCACATCCACACCACAATGCTCCTTCACTTCCTCACTGTCAGTCTGTCTCTGCATGTAAATCCACATATTCCCCTCAAGTAACTCATTTCCATTGCTCTCACTCTTGACCTGTGTCCATTCAAAAAGGTCCAAGCTTCACTTCCATACGTTATAGATGGTTTCAAAATAGTAATCACTCTAATATCCGGACGCCCAATATCCGAACATCCCCACTATCCGGACATATGAATGTTTCATACTCTACTTTTTTCCATTCTATACTTACCTCATTTCACTCTTTAATGTCCTTTATTGGTGTGAATAGGGTGTTAGGAGCTATGCATGTGCAGTAGGAAGGTGTTTTTCTGAGTTAGGCTAGGTTAGGGTCCATAAATACCAGTCCAGGAGCCAGTCACCAGAAAGTTTATTATTGTATGAACCTACTTCTAAACCCTCATTTTATGTTTCTTTTGCATTTATATTAGTCATTTATGTGCCTTATTGGGGTGATTTGGGTCTTAAATAGGTGCTATGCATGTCCAGAGGGAGTTGTATAGGTGTTTCTCTGAGTTAGGGTCCATAAGTACAAGTCCATAAGCTGGGGCCCAATATCCGGACAGAACCAATATCCGGACCTACCTATGGCTCTATTACGTCGGATATTGGAGTGATTACTATCATGGAGCGACATCTGTACTTCCGTGCTCACTTCCCTATTTCTTATCACTCCTAAAAAAAAAAAAAAAAAAAAAAAAAAAAAAAAAAGGGCACCTTTCTTTCCTGCAGTACCCTTTCAAGCACTTCATCCAGTATGTAAATCTCCTTATAATTCCTGTTTACTATTCTCTTATCCAACACAGTCCCAGATAATCCATGCCAGTCGCAAATTTCTACAGATTCACACGAAACCCTATTAATTCTCCTCAATCCCAATCAGTTTCCAACATTATACCAGTCACAATAATGACCCGTTAAGTTCATATCAACAAAAAATACAAGGCTGATCAATCCCTACCCATTCCTAATCATTTCTTACCAACTCCCACCAATCCCAGTCAACCAAATCCTTATCAAATCATTCCAAAACTCTCCCCACACTCTACCCAATGTTTTTACTACTGCTAGTCAATTAAAACTCTACCTAATAATCCCCAGTACCTACCAGTGTCATTCCCAATCCTATCACACAATAAAAGCATTACCAAAATAATTCCCAATCCCTACAAATCAATCATAACTACCAAATCATTCTCAATCAGTTCTTCCCAAATCCCTACCAACCAACCCCTACCACTCCCAACCAAACAAATCCCAAACAAATTACATTTAATCGATTACAACACTACCAAATATGTTCCAACCCCATTCCTACCCTCGGAACCAATTACTAAAATCATCTCTATTTTTTTTTTTTTTTTTTACCAACTCCAAATCGTTTCAGTCATTCAACATCCAACTCTTCACACCCACCTGACGGGCCTGACGATTGCACAACCTGAGTGGCTATCTCGTGTAGTGGTGCCTGTCCCGCCCACTCTGCGGACGCGGGTGTAGCGAGGTAGAGGAGCACGGGGAACGGCGGGCGCGATGCATCTCTTGGGTAGAAGTTGGTGACGGTGGTGTTGTACCCTCCAAGACTCACCTCCCGTCGCTCCAGGTACCGTAGGGCGCATTCTCCCGTGATTTCATATGCTACGCCCCATGTCCACCCCTGCAGAAGAAAGAGAGAAAGAGGTTAAAAAGAGGTAGATGAAAGTGGTTGAAAGAGGGGAACGTGTGAAGATGTGGGGATGTGTGTATACAGTAACATTACAATTCCTTTCTCCAGTGATGTTATACGCTACATCGCACGACCAACCCTGCTGAAGAGACAGAAGCTAAGAGGATGAAGATGCGTCTCTCTCTCTCTCCCCCTCTCTCTCTCTCGCTGAGCTACGTGGGAGGCGCACTTTACTATCTTCCGATCTTTCTTGGCTTCCTCTTCCCCCCTCCCTCTCTCTCCTTCTCCCTTCCCTTTCTGCCCTCCCCTCTCTCTCCTCCCCCCATCGTCTCTTCTTCCTTTCTCCCCTTCTTACTCCCTCCCCCTCTCTCTCCTTTCCTCTCCTCCCGTTATCTACCTCCCCTTATTTACCTCTCTCACCTAAGGTATATGAGAGAGGGGGGTGTGAATTGGGAGCAGGGCAGTGAAATGGCGGGGGACAGGGCGACTTGGAGGCGATTTGTTTGTGGCCACCCCAAACGGGATTGAGGCGTCTGGCAATAGATAGATAGATAGAGACCTATATTACTTAGCCTTCTTACCTCACACCCTGCTTCCCTATCGCCTTCTCTCCCTCACATTCTTCTCTCTTCCCTAGCACTCCCCTCCCTCTTCCTCCTCCTCTCCAACTCTTCTCTCCCCTCTCCCATCCCTCACCCCCCTCTCCCTCCTTCCATCCCCCTCTCCCGTCTTCCTAATTTACCCCCCATAAGATCCTTACAGTAAATATCTCAGTTACAGTTTGCCCTATAATGACCTACACCCTTATTCACAAACATTCTTACGATCCTAAGCCCGAATTCATAAACGAACTTAAGATCAATTTTCTGTCGTAACTTAAGGTCAACTTTCTGTCGTAACTTAAGATCAATTTTCTGTAACTTAAGATCAATTTTCTGTCGTAACATAAGATCAATTTTCTGTCGTAGCTTAAGATCAATTTTCTGTCGTAACTTAAGATCAATTTTCTGTCGTAACATAAGATCAATTTTCTGTCGTAGCTTAAGATCAATTTTCTGTCGTAACATAAGATCAATTTTCTGTCGTAGCTTAAGATCAATTTTCTGTCGTAACTTAAGATCAATTTTCTTCCTTAAGAGTGTTTTGGCACGATGGACAACGAGAGGAGAAGGCAGTAGAGTCTTCCCCTGTCTCTTTCGCGTTCGTCCTGCAGAATCAAGTCCCAGTTACTACAAGAAATCGAGTGTGTGTGTGTGTGTGTGTGTGTGTGTGTGTGTGTGTGTGTGTGTGTGTGTGTGTGTGTGTGTGTGTGTGTGTGTGTGCTCTATTTCTTTTGTTTACATTTCATTCCGCCTCTCCATTCCTCCTCCTCCTCCTCTTCTTCTTTTCCCTACCTCATTTCTTCCCCCTCCTTATCAGTTTCTCCCTTCCTCCTCCCACTCTCCATTACCTTCAATTACCTCTCCTCTCCCTATCTTTCCTCCTCTCCATCCCTCTATCGTACTTTCCTTCACCTCATCATCTTCTCTCCCTTCCCTCCACTCCGTATCTCCCCTTTCTCCCCGTATTTGTTCTCCCCCCTTCCAGCCCATATCTTCCCTCTCTACCCCCCCCTCCTTCCCTCCCCATAAGCTGCCTCCCTCCCCCTTCCATATCTTCCTTCCCTCCCTCCCCCCTCCCATATCTTTCCTCCCTCCTTCCCTCCCCCCTCCCATATCTTTCCTCCCTCCTTCCCTCCCCCACCCATATCTTCCCTCCCTCCTTTCTTCCCCCACCCCATATCTTCTCTCCCCCCTCCCCCTTGCAATGTATCCCCTTAAGGGCTTCTTTGTACTTCTTCCCACGGCCTCCAACCCTCCTCCCCTTCCCTCCTTCTCTTCCTTCTCCGGGTTTCCCTCCCACAATACCTCCCTCCTCCCTATACATCATCATCATCATCACCAATATCATCAAAACTATCACCATCATCATCATCATCAAAACCATCATCACCATCAAAACCGTCATCATCATCATCCTCATCATCACCTTCATCCCAAGACTATACAGACAAAGGGGTGATGGGATTCAGAAATGGAAGAGAAAACAAAAGTAAGATCATCGCCATTATCACCATCACTGTCCTTCCCATTACAAAATAAATGGAGTGGTGGGATCGGGAAATAGGAAAATAGGAAGACATTTAATCAGAGAAAAACTAATATGATCACGATCCTATTATCACTTTTGTAAATGGGGTAGAATGGGTCTAGAAACATTAAAAGAAAAACAAAAAAACAAAAAAACGAATCTGTCATCATCATCATCATTACCATCACCACCATCACCATCATCAATCACCACCACCACCACCATTATCATCATCACCACCACCACTACTACCACCACCATCACCCTCTTCCTAGTATATAAAGATTAATGAGACGAACAAAAAAGAAAATGGAAAAACGCAAGAGCCGAAGAGCCATCACCACCATCACCTTACACCCAAATTCCCCCAATAATTCGGCCGACCAGGATCAAGAAACAGGAAAAAAAAGGAAATCACAAAGAAAACCATCATCATCAACGTGGACAGCAAAAATTGGCCACAACTCCAGGTAGTCATCATTCACACATTAATTAAATTTCTGGCTTACGGTCAGGAGGTAGGGGTCAGCGTAAATGGTTTTATGTAAATGAGATAGTCTACCCACACCACCACGCACGCTTCACTACTCTCGCAACTCCACATTCAACCTTCATTTTGTACACGCTACTCCCCTTTCTCTCCCGACTCTCCACTGCAAGGGAGGTAAGAAGCATGGAAGGAAGAAAGGACGGAAGCTGGTAGGAAGGAACTACGGAATAAAGAAATGGAAGAAAGGAAGAAACTATGGAAGAGAGAAAAGGAAGGAAGGAAGGAAGGAATAGTGAAAGAAGGAGGGAGGGAGAAAGGAATGATTTAATAAAGAAATTAGAAAAGGAAGGAAAGAAGGAACGATGGAAGACAGGAAGTAATGATGGAAGGAAGGCTGGAAGAAAGGAGGGAGGGAGGGAGGGAGGAAGGAGGGGACAATGGAAGAAAGGAGGGAGGAAGAAAAGAAGCTAAACAGGTAACATCAGTAGCGGTAGGTACAGTAGGTGGATAGGTGTGGAAGTAAGGTTTGTAAGTAGGTGGGTATAGGTGAGCGGCTCGGCAGGTGGGAAGGTAGGCAGGTAGGTAGGTAAATGGGCAGGTGAGAAGGTGGGTAGGTAAGTAGGTAGGTAGGCAGGTAAGTAAGCAGGCAGGTTGATGGACAGGTAAGCAAGTGAGAAGACAGGTTGGATTGCAGTCAGGCAGAAGAAAGTTAGGTAGTAAAGAGCAGGTCAGAAGGTGGGTAGGGAAGTAAGTGGGTAGGTAGATAGGTAAGCAGGTAGGTCGGTGGACAGGTAGCCTAAGCAGGTGAGAAGACAGGTTAGATTGCAGTCAGGTAGAAAAAGGATAGGTGGTACAGAAAAAGCAGGAGAACTATCAAGAAAGTGCCCAAAGAAAGTGGCCATACATCCAATACCATAACATATTCACGTCTGCGATACTTTTACCTTTTACGATACGAGCAAAACCATTTCATCCTATACCTCATCTCGTTAAGTCGCTTTTGTAACACCGAGTAGAGCATATTTCGTCGATTACCACGTTTCACCCCTCTCTCTCTCTCTCTCTCCATTACCCTTCCTTGCAACTCCATCCCCCCCTCCCTCCTTCTCTCCCTCTCTCTCTCCTGTATCACTTACCTCCTACTAAGGGTTTCTCTTCCTACCTCCCACCCTAACTCATAAAGGAGAAGAGATAGACAGGCCGATAGATGCAACGATAGAAATAGATAACCGGGAAGCTCCTAAGTAGATACACCACGATAGGGACATGATAGATAGATAAGATTGCCTGTTTAGATAGATGCAATGATGAAAGGTGAGGAGGGAAGGAGTAAAAGGGAGAGAAAAACTGAGAATGGTAGGAATAAGGAGATATAGATGAGATATAAAGGTGGATACGAACGTTAAACTAAAGAGAGAGAGAGAGAGAGAGAGAGAGAGAGAGAGAGAGAGAGAGAGAGAGAACAGGTGGACAGAAGACAATCAGCTGACAGGCTCGCTAACATGTAAACAACGCCTTCCGTTTTCTTTAAGCTGATAAAACGAGAGAGACACACACACACACACACACACACACACAGACAGACAGACACAGAGAGAGAGAGTTAACTTAAGAGAAAAATTTTATCGATAATCAGATAAATGAAACTAATCTTTCAAATTTGAGAGAGAGAGAGAGAGAGAGAGAGAGAGAGAGAGAGAGAGAGAGAGAGAAATAAAACACCCAGGCCCAAGAAGAAGCAACGTCAAACAAAAAACGGGAACATTAATCTTCCTCCCATCAACCTCCATTTTCTTTTTTCACCGATAACTTTTTTATTTCGCCTCTGATGCGAGAGGTGGTCATTTGCAGTAGCCTCGCGTGTTGGGCTTCCAGGGTGAAGATCGGCCAAGGACTGGGAGGGAGGGAGGAAGGGAGGGAGGAAAGGGGAGGGAGTGAGAAGGTGGAAGGGAGGGGAGAAAGAGAGAGGGTGGAAAGGATGGAAAAGAGAGAGAGAGAGGGGGGGGGGACGAATGGTGTGACAACGGGAGGGAAGACAGGAAAGTGAAAAAAAAAAAAAAACAGTTAAGGGGGAACCAGAGTTAAAAATGGAAAGAGAAGGAAAGGAGGAAGGAAACTGGGAGGTAGAAAAATAAACGAAGAAAATGGAAAACTGGAAGGAAGGGAGGCCTAAAAAAGAGAAGAGAAAACAAGAAATTAACAAAAAGACAAATGGAGTAGTGAAGGTACGATGAAGAAAATGGATAAAAATGTAAAATGGAAGATAATCTCAAGGGCATGAAGAAAGAGACAGGGATAAATGAGGGGGAGGGAAGGGAGAAGAGAAGGGAGGGAAGGAGGAGAGAAGGGAGGGAGGGAGGGAATGAGGAGAGAACGGAGGGAGGGAGGGAAAGAGGAGAGAAGGGAGGGACGGGGGGAAGAAGGAGAGAAGGAAGGGACGGAGGGAAGAAGGGATAAAAGGGAGGAAGAATGAGAGGGAAGGAGGAAGAAATGGGAGAAAGAATGAGAGAGGGAGGGAGAGAGGAAGGAAAGGAGGGAGGAAAGAGAGAAGGAGTGGGGAGTGGGAAGGAAGATCAGAAGGCAAGCGTAAGAGGGAGGGAGTAGGCACGATAAAGAGGTAATGAGAGGAGGGGAGAGGAGCGGGGAGAGAAGGAATGGTAGGATGGAAGCAGGAGGAAGAAGGCGATAAAAAAATGGAGAGGATAGTGGGAGGGAAGGAGGCGAAAAGAGGAACTGGAAAATGAGGGGAAGGAAGGACGTGATAAAGGAAGAAGAGGAAACGGAAAGGAAGGAGAGGAAGAAAGGGAAGACAGGGGACAAGGAAGACATGAGGAAACGGTAAGGCAAGAAGAGGAGGCGAAAAGAAAGAAAATTAAAAGGGAGTAGACAGGAAAGGGAGGGTGAACGGGGGAAAGGAGGGGGAAGAATTGAGGAGGGGAATGCAGGGGGAATGATAGGAAAGGGAAGAGGGGAATGCAGGAGGAAGGAAGTGGGGGTGAGGGGAGAAAACGGATGGGACAGGAGAAAGAGAAAGGAAGGAATTGGAAGACTAAAGTAAAAAGGAGAGGATGAAAGGACCGGAAACAGGGGAGAAAGAAAAGGAGGAAAGAATAAGAGAGGTGGAGAAAAGGAGAGGAAGAAAGGAAGAAAGTAGAGAGAGAAAATGTGTTTGCAGGAGAGTTGTGAAAAAAATAAAGAAAAGAGAGGGAAAAGATAAAAGCAAGAATGAGGAGGAAAAACGAGATGAAATAACTAAAAAAAAAAGAAATAGAGAGAGAGAGAGAGAGAGAGAGAGAGAGAGAGAGAGAATGAATAGGTAGTAGGCAAAACCCACTCTCATCCCCACCACCGCATGACAAAAAATATGCTTCTCAGAACTCTCTCTCTCTCTCTCTCTCTCGTGTGTGTGTGTGTGTGTGTGTGTGTGTGTGTGTGTGTGTGTGTGTGTGTGTGAGAGAGAGAGAGAGAGGATAACAGCTGGCACCCTGGACGGGGAGAAGCACACACCCCTAATAACAGGCCTACGAGAACAACTGAACATGAGCAACGGGAGAGAAGAACAGGTGAAGAAGAGAGTTGAATAGGTGAAGTGAACAAGAGATGAACAAGAAGAGAGCTGAACAGGTAAGAAGAGGGGAGGTGAAGAAGAGGTGAACAGGTGAATAAGAGATGAACACGCGAAGAAGAGAAGAACAGGTGAGAAGAGAAGAGGTGAAGATGAGACGAACAGGTGAAGCAGAGGTAAATATAGGTAAGGGGAGAACGAACACGAAATGAGAAGAGGTGAGGTGAGGAGGAGAAGAGAGAAAAGGACAGAAATGAAGAGATACACAGGTGAGAAGAGAAATAAGAAAAATGAGAAGAGGTGAGAAAAGGAGAGAAAAAAGAGAAATGAGTAAAAAATGAAAAGTTAAGAAGAGGTGAAAAGAGAAGAGGAGGAAGTAAGAAAAAAAGAGCACGTGAAAAGAGAAGAAAAGGTGTGAAGAGAACAGGTGTGAAGAGGAAAACAGGTGTGAAAAGGAGAAGAAGAGAAGGATGGGTGAGAGGAGAACATCTGAAAAAATGAAAACAGAGAACAAAAGAAGAACAACAGGTAAGAAGGGACCTGGTGAAAAGAAAACACATAAAAAAGGAAAGAAAAGGTGAGAAAGCAAGGTGAAAAAAACTGAGAAGCGAAAAAAGTGAGAGGAGAAATGGCAAAGACAAGAGGTAAGAATATATGAGAACAAATGATCAGAGGAGAACAGGTAGAACAGGTGAGAAGATAACAGGCATGAACATTATGGATGAACGAAGGTCAACAGGAGAGCAAATATGAAGAACCAGTTGACGTGAACAAAAAAATCAAATATAAATACTCAGAAAATACAAGGATAAGAATAAGCAAGGATAAGAAAACAAGGGAATAAATAAAATGTAAGCAGAAAAAAAAAATCACAGAACTAAACACGTAAAACAAATCAATAACCAAGAAAAAATACAAGTAACTAATTAACTTATCTAAACAGGTAAAAAAATCAATAGCCAAGAAAAATAACAATACAGGTAACTAACTAACCTGGTCCTGCATTTTCCAGGTATCGCAAAATAGACAACAATATTACAAAGATATATAAACCCACGTAAAGATGAGGTGAGGTAATAAAAAAATAAAGCTCAACACTAACAAACAAAAAGTAAATAAAAGGCAGTATGAATAAAAACAGCCAAACAATAACCCACAAACAACCACATAGAAAAAAATAAATAATAAAAGAAAATAACAACAATAAACAAGAGAATCAACAATATCATCGTAATGTCAACAAATGAAAGGCAAACAATACAATCAACGAAAATAAACCATAAACAAAAACAAGAATAACAATAAGCAAACCTAACTAAAGCAAACATCTTAAAGCAACCCAATCAATCAGTAAAAACACCAGTGGCAAAACAATCGACAGTCATCACAAAATCAGCCAAGAAAAACTCAAATCCCCACAAAATCAACCAAAAACCACAACACTTAAAACACACACACACACACACACACACACACACACGACCTTCCCACTGAGCTACCTACTGCTTACCAAACAAATAAACAAGGATTAAGCAAGGGAAGAAGGTTTAGCGTTAAGTAGATGTAAAAGCTAATGGGAAGGGATCAAGGTAAGGATCTTTGAACTTTTTTTTCCTTTTTCTTGAACTTTGGACGTTGGTCATTTTCTTTCGTACTGTGTGGCTTACGGGCTTGAGGGAGTGGAGGAAGGAAAGGGGGGAGATGGGAGGGGAGTGGAGGAGGGAAAGAGAAGGTAGGGAGGGGTAAGACACGAGAGGGAGGGGAAGAGGTAGCAGCAATCGGAGGGAGACAGGGATAAAAGAGGGTGGCAGGGGAGAGAAAAGAAGGGATATCAAGTAATAAGATAAGGAGGGAGAGGAATCGAGGGGAGAGAGAGAGAGAAGGAGTTACGGGAAGAGAAAAGAGGAGAGGAAACAAGGAAACACGAGGGAGAAGATGGAGAATATTAGGAAGAGAAAGGTATAGTAGAGGGGAAGGGAGACAGACAAGAAAGAAATGGGCAGTATGAGATAGGGAAGGGGAGAGGGAGACAAGGAGAGGGAGGAGAGACATTGAGGAGGGAGGGGAGGGGAGGGGAGGGGAGGGGGAGGGGGAGGGGAGAGACAGGAGGGAAGGTGGACATCCGGGGCTGTATACAGTGCGTCAGCCACCAGTTGCTATCCACATTCACCTACAGTACTGCCAGAACATTTTTTTTTTACAAATTTACAGAAAACTAAGATGATGATGATGATGGATATGATGAGGGTCAACCACTTAGAATTCAAGGCTACTACGATAACAGTGAGTACAGGAGGCCAGTCACACGTGTAGGCAGTATTTCATTTTATTTGATATTCCAGTCATCAAGATGCGGGAGTTTGTAGAGAAAAGTATCGTGTCGGGGGAAAATGGATCGTTACTAAGCAGGGACTGAAACGCCTACATCCATCGTCCAATCCAACCCTCACAGGATGCAGCATTAGCCAAATATGGACAGTTGAAATACAATACGATAAAAGCCACAAGTAGAGGAAAAACAAGTTACAGAAGAAAATGGCAGTATTTGCATAGACAGGTAAGCCTCAGGTAGACAGAACGTCAGGTGGCTGTGGCTCTGTCCGCAGCGGGGTTAGGCTTGTGGATGACGCGAGCGATGTGTAATGAGGAAATGAGCGTGAGGTGTAAGGCTACAAAGTGCTGGATGCAGTCCAGTCTTTTTCTTGTTCTTTTTTTTTTATCTTCTTCAGACGCCCCCAGGGATAGTAGAGGACAGGCCAGTGATGAAATAATGAAAGATTCTCCCAGCGCGCTTTTAGAACTCCAACCACTGCGTCATCCCTGCGCAAAACGGGTCCTGGGATGCGAGGGATTAGAGGCGGAAATCCTGTTGGTAGTTGCGCGCGGGTTGGGGTCCTTCGTCCTTCCCCGGGCAAGGAGTCGGTCTGCCACCTGTTCGATTTTCCCATAGTCTGCGGGGAGGCGCGCTGCGGTAATGAGGTAGGCAGGGGCAGGGCGGCGGGGAGGTGCGCACTACCAGGGGAAATGAGACAGAATGGGGGAAATGAGACGACGGAAGATAAATGACAAAAAGAAAGGAGGTGAACAAAATTTAATGAAACTGTGTGTATATTTTGAGTTAAGAGAATATGCATGTCAATTATGTATGGGGAAATGAGACACTGTGGGGGAATGAGACAAAGTGAGACAAAATGAGAGAAATTACAAAAAATAAGAGAGAGACAGACAAACAATTCATGATTTAGAACTGAGAGGATATAAACAGAACTGGGTAAAACTTTGTCGAAAAAAATAAAGCAATAAGAAGGTAATGAAAGAAACAGTAAAATATAAACAAATTATGTAAAAATGGGTGACTCAGAAAGCTCAAGTGACTATCCACATAACGAGAAAAAAAAGGGGTAAGAAAACAAAGGAAAATGGTAGTCTGGGGAAGAGCAGAATGAAAATATAAACTTGCAGAAGAGCAAACAAACCATAAAAAAACATTTGGCCGAGAAATGCTTTGGGGAGAAATTGAAGTACAAGTTAGAGAAGTAAAATACGGGACTGAGAACATTATGAACAAGTTAAAAATGTATGTAAAATCTCATATAATATTAATTTTAGAAGTAAGAATGACAAATTATTATTATTGAGAGGAGAGAGAGAGAGAGAGAGAGAGAGAGGGAGAGAAAGAGAGAGACCGTTTTATAAAAATACAATGAATCTCCAGTTAACAAGCCTGACAGGAAAATAACTACAGAAAATATACGTCGTTTTTTACTCCTACGTAAAAGAAAAAGAAAAAATTGAAAAGTTACAAAAAACAGCCTATACATGCATCTTCGAAACTCCCACACAGCTTCAAGTGAGAAAAATAGAGTTCAGTAAAAATCAGATATACGAAAAACAAAAAAAAACATGAAGATAGGCAAGCACTTTACATAAAAACACACAAATATTTTTTTTCCCTGGGACAAACATAATGACCAAACACATCAAACAGAACCACAAACAGTCTTTAAGTTCTTACAAAATCTTATATGAGAAACGAAGCAAAAAATAAATGTGATATGAAAGAAAGAAAGAAAGAAATGAGGAATGAAAGCAATAAAAATAATAATAATAATATAACGAGGAGAGTGCATGTGAGTGAGGTGGATGTGGGGAGAGGGAGGGGGAGGCCGAGGATGAGATGGAGGGATGGAGTGGAGAGGTATATGAGAGAGGGGGGGTGTGAGCTGGGAGCGGGGCAGTGGAATGGCGGGGGACAGGGCGTCGTGGAGGCGATATGTTTGTGGCCACCCCGTGCGGGATTGAGGCGTCTGGCAATAGATAGATAGATAGATATATAAAAGTGTTTTTAAAATATATTCACCCTTACTGCCGCCACGTACTGTACTGCATTGTGACTAAAACCAGACGATTTTATTCAACTGAGGGAAATCCTACCATAACAAAGGCTCTACATGATATATCGACTAACCTTTTCGCCTCTATACATGTACTAATTTCAACCCTCTCTCTCTCTCTGACCATTAATTCATTCCTGCTATCCCCAGGCGATTTTCTTCATCTTCGGAAGGACACGGGGTCACTCAAGGCCACAACCAATTCCCAGTCCCAAATCTCACGCCTTCAGCTGAGAAGAACCGTCTTGTGGTACCGGCAGCGTGAATGTAATACGAAATACGTCATCGGGCTGAAGGGGTGAATATTAAGCTTCTCATTACCAGGACGTATTTTCTGCTCCGGACGATTTTTTTTTTTTTTTTTTTTTTTTGGGGGGGGCACTTTTTTTTGGGGGGTTGCTGGACTTGTAATTGATTCCTCCACTACTTCCGCTTAACGACAGGAAATCATGAAGGAAAAAAATCGTCTGCCGGGAGCGTGATTAAAGTGAGGAGCGTCGTCGTGGTGAAGGGGTTAAGCTAGGATGTTAGGCAGAGAAAAAAAAGGACGGAAAATAAATGAAAAAATACAGGGAATAAGAAAAGAGAAAAATAACTGAAAAAAATAAAACAAGAAATAAATAAAACAAAAATTAGGGAATATGACATAAGAAAAAAAAAAATGAGGCAAATGAAAAAAAATCGTGCATGAAAAAAAAGGGGAAATGACACTCAAAAAAAACGAAAAAGGGAAGACGGAAAAAATGACAGGAAAAATGAATACAGATGGAAAAAAATGACAGGAAAAATGAATATAGATGGGAAAAAAATGACAGGAAAAATGACTATAGATGGAAAAAATGACAGGAAAATGAATATAGACGGAAAAATGACAGGAAAAATGAATACAGATGGAAAAAAATGACAGGAAAAATGAATATAGACGGAAAAATGACAGGAAAAATGAATATAAATGAAAAAATGACAGGAAAAATGAATATAGATGGAGAAAAATGACAGGAAAAATGAATATAGACGGAAAAATGACAAGAAAAATGAATATAGATGGAAAAAATGACAGGAAAAATGAATATAGATATAAAAAAAAAATGACAGGAGAAATGAATATAAATGGAAAAAAATGACAGGAAAAATTAATACAGATTGAAAAAAATGACAGGAAAAATGAATATAGATTAAAAAAATGACAGGAAAAATGAATATAGATAAAAAAAATGACAGGAAAAATGAAAATAAAGGAAAGACCAAGTATGAAAATTAGTAAGGGGGGAAAGGAAAAAAAGTAATTCTCTCTCCCTTACTGTAACAGATGATAAGTGAGAGAAAATGACAAAAGAGAGAGAGAGGGGGGGGTGATAATGAGAGGAGATAATGGAGGAGAAGAGAGGGGAGGAAAAAGTGGGAGGGAAGGAAAGGAATGGAAGAGGAGAGAGAGAGAGAGAGAGAGAGAGAGAGAGAGAGAGAGAGAGAAATACTTGAGAGGAGTAGCAGAAGGGAAGGAAGGTCAAGGAGAGGAATAATGAAGAAGGGGAGAATGAGAGAGAGAGAGAGAGAGAGAGAGAGAGAGAGAGAGAGAGAGAGAGAGAGAGAGAGAGAGTGAGTTAATGGAGGGAAAAGGGCAAACACAGATGGAAGGAAGAACAAGACGAGGAAAAAACAGAAGAGGGAGGAGGAATGCAGAGACAGAGATGAAGGAAGAGGTACTGCGAGGAGGAGGAGGAGGAGGAGGAGGGGAAGCATAGTGGGGAAAGTAGGGAGGAAGGCAGGAAGGAAAGATGAAAAGAAAGAAGACGAGAAGAGCAAAGAAGAAAGGAAAGACATAGGAACGTTTGGAACAGATGAGAAAAATGGGAGGGAGGAAAAAGACAAAAGAAGAGAGGAGAGAGAGGAGGAACGAAGGGAAGAGGGAAAGAGGAAGAGAAGGAAAGCAAGAAGAAAGAAAATGAAGACAGGAAAGTTGAAAGAAAAGAAGAAAAAATAAAGAAAAAGCGAGGGATAAGGTAAAAGGTGAAAAGGAAGAAGGAAGGGAAGAAGGAAGGTAAGCCGGAGAGAGAGTAAAGGCAAGGAAGAATTAAACAGTACAAAGGGAAGATATGAGAGAGAGAAAGGAAGCGGGAAGAGGAGGAAGAGGAGGGAAGAAAGGAAGGGGGAGGCGTGAGGGGGATGGGGGAAGAGGAGACAGGGGAAGGGAGGGGGGTACAGGAGAGGGGAGGTAGGGGGGGTGGTAAAAAAAGAAAGGAGGGGAGGGGGGAAGAAGAGAGGGGAGGTAGGGGAGGGGGGAAGAAGAGAGGGGAGGTAGGGGAGGGGGGAAGAAGAGAGGGGAGGTAGGGAAAGAGGGATTGGAGAAGGGAGGTACGGAGGAGGAAGGGAGAAGAGAAGGGAGGTAGGGAGGGATGGTGTGGAGGTATGGAGGCAACAGGTGGGTGCCAGACAAAAACAAGGCTGCAGGTAACTCAGTGGCCAGGGAGGTGTGGACACTAGAAGTCTCATTTATAAAGATTCTTAACCTATTTGCTGCATAAAAAATTCTTCATAACTAGTACCATAGACTGTTTTGCTTTCGTATTTATATCACAGTTCTCTCTCTCTCTTGGAATCTCCCTCCCTACTCAGATGAATAAAATCGTCTGGCGGTATGATTTAAAGCCTCCGTGAATCCATCCCAGAGCGCCAGAAGGTTTAATGGAGGTGTGTGTGTGTGTGTGTGTGTGTGTGTGTGTGTGTGTGTGTGTGTGTGTGTGTGTGTGTGTGTGTGTGTCTTTCAAACTCTCTTCTTGTTACCTGAAGACGATCTGACTATCCTTCACAGTCAACAGTAATTCAGGCTAAGAACTTCCTCCTCTTATCCACTTAAGATCCTTCCTAAGATCAATAAAGCTGACCTCAAGACATTTCTCTCACGCATATTCTTCAGGCACTACCACAAGATCATACGCCATCGTCCTGAAGGGGTTAAACTGTGGCAGGCTTCATAAAAGGAGAGAACACAATAAGGTCACTTCCTCCGGCTGCATCTCTCACGGTCGTCAGGTTCACAGTAAATCTTAGACAGACAGACAGACATGGAGACGGATTTTTATATATATTTTTTTTAGTAGAAATACTGGTACTGACAAATATACATACAGTTCATACAAAAAGACAGACGGACCGACTATACAGGGACACATAAAACACATACATAAGCTGTAAACACAAAACTATACATAACGGACGCACACAACAGTAAAACACACATTAATTCATCCATACACTTTCACACAGTCATCACCTCGCGCCCGCCAACACCATACACCCAGATGGGGGAGGGGGAGGGGGGATCCTAAATACACCCATATACACAAGCCATACCCAATGAGAGGGTGTATCGTTCTGGTCTTAGGAGGCTCATTGGGAACACTTACGTCACCCCAAACTTAGGATTATTTTAATTATTTATTCATAGCTCATAGGCAATTCTTTCTTTCTTTTGGTCACCCAAACCATTTTATTATCTTATGTTACTTTATTTTTCATTTATTTACAGCTCATGGGAAACTCTTCGAATTTACCCCAACAACGATTTTATTTATTTATTTATTTTTATTTACACTTTCACTATCAGACCTGAATAAAACCACCTCAAGTAAAAATAATAAAAACTCTTACTGAAGCACTTAACACACTTATATGCTACTTATATCCCTTTTAAGTACTGACAGAGTTTAAGTAAATAATAAACAAGATAATATTACTGTGTCAAATGAAGAATTAAATGTTGGCTCTTATATTTAGCCATTTACAGACAGCCGGATAAGCCAAATAGACATCAATATTCACGTGCAATCAACCACTAACAGACAGACATATAAACAAAGACACACAGACAGACATACAGACAAACAGACAGACAGACAGTTTCTAACCAATGGGGCACTAAGTAACTTCAAAGACCTCTATAATAACTGACCAATCACAGACAGACAGACAGAGGCAGACAGACATACGGAAAGACAGACAGACAGACAAACAGACTGCCGAAGAGGTGTTGTGACCCAGGCAGACAAGACAGCCAGGTAGACAGGGATGTGTGACGCGCCTCCAGCTGTCTCCCAGCCTCACCCAGGCCACAGGCTCTCTCTCTCTCTCTCTCTCTCTCACATTGATTTTTACTCGCGTCTCTCACCCCATTACTATAACATACTTTAATCTTCCCCGCAACTCTCTCTCTCTCTCTCTCTCTCTCTCTCTCTCTCTCTCTCTCTCTCTCATTCCTTTCCTTTGTTTCCCGTTCACTGTTGACAAGGGCCTGTTTACACTCCATTAACCACTCTCTCTTATCTTCACATTGTTGAGCTTTGTTTACCTCTCTCTCTCTCTCTCTCTCTCTCTCTCTCTCTCTCTCTCTCTCTCTCTCTGTTTACCCCTATATCAGTTCCGGGTCTTTTATTCCTTCAAAATATCCCAGTTTTATAATTACGGACAAACTTAAGTAAATCCTGTTGGTAAAATAACTAATAATAACTAATATATTTTTAACTTAGGTTCCCTCAGTAAATGGACTGATTTTTTATCACTAATTATGACCTTGATTAGACTGATTATCATTAACTGGAATGAGAGACTGACGTGGAGAGTGTACAGTATGTACGCGAGGCGGAGGGGGGAGAGGGAGGAGGAGATCGAGGATGAGATGGAAGAATGGAGTGGAGAGGTATATGAGAGATGAGGGTGTGAGATGGGAGGAGGGCAGCGAATGGCGGAGGAAAGGGCGACATGGGGGCGATTTGTTTGTGGCCATCCCTTCCAGAATTAAGGCGTCTGGTAACAGACAGACAGATCATTAACTGTCCTCGCTTAGAGGCCGCCTTCGGCCTCCGCTCGATGTCAAAGGCAAGAAATGAGTCATAACTCGGAAACCGATGGCAGATTGGATTGGAAACTGTTCTTCAAGTCAGAGCATTTTAACGGTATCTTGCTCTAACAAAAATTGCGCTGCGCTGCGCCGTTTTTGCTGTGTTACGGTAACAAACCAACCAACAAACATACAGAAATCGAATTATAATAGATATATCACCAACTTGAATTCCTTCAATCCAATGACGCTGTTTTAATTCTTATTCTTGTTATCCAAGCGATTTTACTCAGCTCATGGGGGGGAGGGGGTTAGTCTGGAACTGCAGGAGTTAGATACAGGCTCCATTAACCCCTCCAGTACAAGTGATCCTTCCTGACGCCATATAAATCGTCTGGCGTCTGCTGGAATAAACAAAACTATGCTCTTTTCACTTCATCGTGGTGTAAAAATATCTCCAGCTTGACTTTCGAGCTGTAAGGAAGAGATTTACAATGGAATACGGTGCCAGTCACGAACAAGTGCTGTGGAAAGGATATCGTGCCGCCGTATTGTCATATTCTGGTCCTGAGCTACGGGAAAGGACGATTTGCTCTACCAAGTTAAAGTGGATGGATTATATTTACGTCACCGAGCTGTCAAAATCACCACTAACACAACCATCACTACTTCCATCACCACTACCACTATATGCACAAAACTATCATTACTGTTATCACTACCACCACCTCCATCACCACCACCTACCATCACTCTTGCCACCATCACCACCACTATCACAACCATTGCTGCAATACCAACATCACTACCACCACCACCATCAATACTAACATTTCCGCCACCACCATCAACATCACCACCATTACTATAAAATTTCCACCACCACCACCACCACACCACCACCACCACCACCACCACCACCACGCAAATCACGGAATAAATAAACAGGAAATATATAAACAGCATACAAAAGAATATCAAAGTTTGCGTGAGCCCCCAAGAGCATGCATGTGGCCAAGATTTTAAAGCACCATATATAGACAGAGACAGATAGATAAATAGATAGATAGATAGATAGACAGATAGATGGATAGATAACGTATGACTGTATGAATGTAGGCAACTGCAGCTCACTTCCCAACACGTTCTCTGGTGGGAAAGGGAGGTGATGATGATGATGATGATGATGATGATGATGATGAAGAATATTGGTGTCCATGAAGCCACTTAATCCATTCAGTACCATCATGAACTCTCTCCCTCTCTCTCTCTCTCTCTCTCTCTCTCTCTCTCTCTCCTACGCTGGGGATCTCTTGCCTCTCGCTTTTTCTCCTCTCCTCCATCTTCACCTTGCCTTTGACCCCTCCACCACCTCCTCCTCCTCCTCCTCTTCCATCATTCACTCCTCTCCCTCCTCCTCCCTTTTCTCTCCTCTTCTTCTCCCCCTTCTTCATTATTCTCTTCTCTCCCTCCTCCTCTTCCTCACTTTTACTCCCCTCTTCCTCTCCTACTCTACATTGTTTCTTTTCTTTCCTCCCTCCTCCTCTTCCCCCTCAGCCCACTCTTCCTTCTCTCCTCCTCTTCTTTCCCTTCTCTGTTACTCTTGTCTCTCCCCTTCCTTGTTTCCTTATTTTCCATTTCGTTCCTCCCTCCATTTCTCTCTCCCCTCTATTTCTCTCTTCTCCCTCCCTTCCTTTTTTCCTCCCTTCTCCATTTCTCTTCTCCCCCTCTCTCCTCTCTTATTTCTACATTCCATCTCTCTCTCTCTCTCTCCCCTCTCCTCTTCTCCTTCCCCATGTCTTTCCTCCCTCTGTCTCCTCTCTTCCTTCCCCATTTCTTTCCTCCCTCCCTCTCCTCTTTTTATCTCCCACAATTAACACCAGCTGGCCAGTGGAGAGTTTCTTTACCTCCCTCCTTCCCTCCATCCATTTTTTTCTCTCCCTCTCCCCTTCAGTTTCTCTTTCTCTTCCTCCATAAATCAATCCTCCCTAATTTTTTGCCCCATCAAGATTTTTAAATAATATTTCAAGGTGTCTTCATGTTTATTTTTCGTATTAACATTATTCTTTTATTTAACATTCAGCCTCCTATTACAAGCAGATGAATAAAATCGTCTGCTGGGGTTGGAACAGAAGTAGTAGAGTTCTCCAGACCATCAGGGGGTTGAGCAATAGGAGGATTTTTTTAATTTTTAACATTCAGTCTCCTCTTACTGACAGTCAGATGAATAAAATCGTCTGGCGGGGTTGGAACAGAATTACTTGAGTTCTCCAGACCATCAGGGGGTTGAGCAATAGGAGGATTTTTTTAATTTTTAACATTCAGTCTCCTCTTACTGACAGTCAGATGAATAAAATCGTCTGCTGGGGTTGGAACAGAATTACTAGAGTTCTCCAGACCATCAGGGGGTTAAACAATACGAGGATTTTTTTATTTATTGAATTTTTTGGAGGGCCAGGAGGTAATAAGAATTCGTGACATTGAAGAGTTAAACAATAATGTTCCTAATCCTTTACCATAGAATAAATAAAATGAATAAATCAATCCTAAGGCGAAAAATAATCATCTGGTAACAGCACGAATGAAAAACACGTCATCGTATGGAAGGGGTTATTCTCTCTCTCTCTCTCTCTTATCAGCCAGCCTCTATCTCTTATCACCATTCTTAACCCCCTTCCCTAGTTCTCAATACCCAGTCTGACCTTCAACTACACGATCCGATATTTGTCCGTCGTTCTGTTTGTCTGCCTGCCTGTCTGTCTCTGTCTGCCTGTCTGTCTAAATATTTTTTTTTTTTATCTATCTCTTGGGTTATTACATTTTTATTTCTGTTTCCACTTCATAATCTTTTTTTATCTTCAATTTTCGTTTTTCGTTCTCCGTTGCATAGCGTCTTACCGCCCCCCCCCCTCTCTCTCTCTGTTTGGGATCTGTCCTCCTACTCCCTTATTTTCCCTACACACACACACACACACACACACACACACACACACAAAACCAAAAGCGTATATACATTCACACACACATACAAATACACACAATAAACCCAACACTAACATGAAGCACACAATATTAAGTACACATAAACCACACACACACACACACACACACACACACACACACACACACACACGGGTAAACAACCTAGTGTGCTCACCCCTCAAATTACTTTCATGCTACTTCCCCCCCCCCCTCCACATGCCCAAGCAACAGGTGGTTGGCTAGGACATACGCGACACACACAAACACGTACACACACACACGTACACGCATATATACACACGGACACATACATACATACACGTCCACACAAACATACACACACGTACACACCTATTCACACGAGTACACATACACGTACACATACACACACACACGGTCACACACACACACACACACAGACATATACCTAAGTAGAACGTTACACTTAAGCTTATGTTTTGATATCGAAATACGCACACGCTTGCCCAGTGTGTGTGTGTGTGTGTGTGTGTGTGTGTGTGTGTGTGTGTGTGTGTGTGTTTTCCTTCCTTTTCCTGTGTTTCGTCACCCCTCCCCTCCATCCTCTTTATCCTCTCTCTCTCTCTCTCCTCTCTCTCTCTCTCCGTTAGTGAGCAACAAGTTGACCTCTGAACATTTTCCCGTCCTACCTCCCTCATCTCTCTCTCTCTCTCTCTCTCTCTCTCTCTTTCCTCCTCCTCTTCTTACTCCCTTCTCCCTCACTCATCCCCCTCTCTCTCTTCCTTGTTGTTGTTCTGTTTCTCTCCTCACGTTTTTCTTTATTCAACCCTTCCTCCCCCCCCCTCTCTCTCTCTCCATTACCCACTCCCTCAATCCCCCTTCCCTGCCTCCCCTACCCATCTCCCTACGTTCCTTCTCCCCTACCTACTCCCTTTCCCTCCTCTCCCCTACCCATCCCCATTTAGTCCTCTCATTCCTTCCTTTCACTTCCCATTCGCTTCCTCCCCTTTTTCTTATCACCTCCTCCCCGTCCCTTCCTCTACCCATTCCTATCCCCTCTTCCCTCCCCCTCCCTTTCTTTTCTCTTTCCTATCTCCCCTACCTATCCCTCCTTCCTCTCCTTTTCTTATCTTTCCTACCTATCCACTCCCTCCCCCCTTCCTTTTCCTATCCCTCCTCCTCCCCTTCCATCCCCTCCCTTTCTTTTCTCTTTCCTATCTCCCCTACCTATCCACTCCCCCCTCCCCACCAACACGTCACGTCCGGTGGAGTTACGACCCTCTCTCCCCCTCCCCCAACCCCCACCACAATGCCCATACCGCAAGGCCGAAAATCCCACGGGTCGTCAGGTGCAAAACGACCCCATTGCCTCCACGATCGTCCGTTCAGTAAATATAGTGAAGATCTGGACATGTAAATAGGATACGACCTTCATGCTACGACCCCTCCCCTTATACCTCCCCCTCCCCTATCCTCTCCTCTCTCCTCTCCTCCCCCTCCCATAATACCACCATCATCCCTCCCTACCCCTCATCCTCCCCTTCAGCTTCACCGAATCCCCTCCCCTCACGACTCCCCACCTCCACAACCCACCGACGCAAACCCACCTCCTCCCCTTCCACACCCCACCCAACCCTTTAGGACCCCATCACATCCCTAATTCACAAACCTTCTCCACCTCGCCACTCCCCCCCTCTTCCCCTCCCACATCCCCTCCCCCATCTTCATGCTCCCCCCCATCACCCCTCCCCTCCATCTTACCTTATCTCCTTCTCCCTCACCCTCACGACCCCCCATCACCTCCACAACCAACCCACGTAACCTCACCCCTCCTTCTCCTCCCCTCCCCTTCCCTTCCCTTCCCTCCTCTCCCCTCCCCTTCCCTCCCTTCCCCTCCCCTTCCTCTTCAAGCACCATATAAGGAAGGTAGAGTCAAAAGCGTTATCACGTCTCTATTATTCCTCCATCTTTAATTGCCTCACCTATCTACATACCATCTTTTATTTTTCAACTCCTCTTTCGGCTTTCTAATACTATATGGCACTGGAGAGGGACGCCTTCATGTGGTGGCACCGGTATAACAAGGCGGCTGCACTACCTGGCTATACAAACGTCCCTCAATGACTCCCCTATCCCCCAAAAGGACGATGATGACCTGCAGGGAGGGTAACTTAAGCCTGCAGTTCATTGTGTTTACGTTCAGTTGAGCCAGGGGTTACTACTACTACTACTACTACAACTACTGCTACTACTACTACTACTGCAACCATTACTACTACTACTACTATTATTTTTCTGTCACTCCTATACCTCCATTCAACTTTTAACTTTCCATCCGATGATGCCTTTTATGTTTTATTTTTCCCATCCCCAGACGATTTTATTCAGCCTACAAGACGCTTTTCGAATTGGAGGGATTATATAAAAGATTTAATTAACCCCTCCATCACATGTCTCCTCTTAACTGAAAAAATCGTCTGAAGGTGAAAAGAATACAGTAAAAAAAAGTCCCTTGTATAATTGTCTCTCTCTCTCTCTCTCCTCTGTGTGTGTGTGTGTGTGTGTGTGTGTGTGTGTGTGTGTGTGTGTGTGTGTGTGTGTGTGTGTGTATTGCCACCACTAACACACCTGGCTCCATTACCGTTTCTTCACCTTCACTCACCCTCCCTTCCTTTCACATTCACTGTCTTTCATTTTCCTTCCAACTTTTTTTTTTATCATTATCTTTCACACTCATTACAGTACAGTTCATTTATTTTTCTTTCGTATCCACTCCTCAAATTCGCTCACGCTTCTCGTACTCATTCTTAACACATTTTTCTTATTGATTTATTTTCATATTTCTTGAGATTCTTCCACTGTTGATAGTTATTCATACTGTTATTCACTATGTCTCTTTTTCACTAGACTTTATTCGTGCTTATTGGTTTCCGCCTCTCTCTCTCTCTCTCTGCCTTTCCCAGTTCCTTTTTCACCCCATCACCATCTATCAATAAACCCTTCCCTCAACATCCTGCCTCAGCAAACTCATCCATCAACCCTTTCACCAAGGACGATTATTATTCTAATCAGGCCAAAACCAAACGATTTTATTAGCTTAAGGACATCAGACGATTTTTTCACAGCTTAGGGAAGATGGGACCGAATTCTCGTAGGGTGAGGAGGCTCCCTAACACCTCTTCCTTAGCGACTTATTTTTTATTTTGTATGTTACTTCTGCTAGTATGGCGATATAGGAAGGATTTATGTAACTAAGAATAGGAGAGTAAGGTGTAACAGGCAAAATAAATCGCTAAGAAAAAGGTGTTAGGGTGCGTCCTTAACCTCTGTGACTACGGAACTTGAACTGGAGGGGTCAGATAAAGCCTTCACAAAAACCCTTCACACCGAGCTTTTAAGACGATTTTATTCAGCTCACGGGAAATCTCGGAACTAGTGGGATTAAATCTTTCGTTCGTAAATCCCTTCACAATTAGAGGATTTTCTGAAGCTGAGTAAAAAAAATCGTCTGGTGGAAGCAAAAAAGTTATATATGACGCCCTCGGCTTGAAGGTTAATCACATTCCAATGCTTCCCAGGTAAACACGAACCAATTAACCTTTTATGGCTGTGACAGGTAAGCTTGTATTTTATTTTGGCTAACGACTGACGGTTTCATTTACCTGAGAGAGAGAGAGAGAGAGAGAGAGAGAGAGAGAGAGAGAGAGAGAGCAGAAATGATGGTAGTGTGGTAATGATGAAAGTCATGATAGTAATGGGATCAAATAAATGGGAGGGGGATATTTTAACAAGAAGAACCTGATCTTAGTATGGTAATGGAAGGCGTTGACGAAAAAAATAAATAAATACATAAATAAATGGACAAGGTAGCAATAACAAATCATGGTAGTATGGTAATGATGGGAGTGGAGTTGTGATGGTCATGGTGGCAAAAACGGATAAATAAATAAATATGGTGGTAGAAAAAGGGGGACAAGTTTATATGGTAGCAAACAAGACCAATACACGATGGTCGTATGGTAATGGTAGGAGCTGAGTTGTGATGGTGGTGGCAGGAAGGAAAAAAAAAAATGGATATGGTAGGCGAGTAAAGCCAACAGCGGGGCTCACAAGTGATAAAATTTGCTTCTTATCCTCGCCAGCGCGTTCCCACGATCCCCTCCACGCGTGCCAACCCTTCCGATAAACCTCCACCCCCTGCCAACCCCTCCAGCAACCTCAAAACACCCTGACACCAACCCCAAGCTACCCAACCTCACTCCCTCAACTACACAACAGCTAATCACCACCCTAACTACCTAACTGGGGCTGAAACTGGGGTGGTTAGAGGTGTGTCGGTGTGGGATAGGTTGGCAGCCCTGATCAAGCCTGCACAGTTGCACCTGCCCACCAAAACTCCTTATAACATCGAGCAAAGGTGAGCTGACGGGACGGAACCAAAGTCCTAACCACGGGAACTCCATTTTAAGCCTTATGTTCACCCGGTCGTAAGGTCGATTTCGCCTACGGAGCCAGAGGGGCGGGTTAGGTGCCTCTCCCCCCGGTGTGACGTCACGGGGTCTCCATTGTGAGTGAGTGAATGAAGGTATTTAAACTCCGTAACCATGACATCTGCCTCCCCTTCCACCATGAACCAAAACATATGAGAAAATTTAACCCCTAAAAAACAGATACAAAAAGTACCAATACAAACACCAACAGCAGCAAAAGGAGACGAAAGGAAAGGAAAAGGGAAGCGGAAGAAAATGGGAAGAGGATGGGCGTGCAAAAAACGAAGGGTGGGGGAGGGGCGGGGGAACTGGTAAAGATATGCAATAATAGGAAAAAGGTTAATGTGTTACTCGCTACCTGCCCGCGTCCCCACAACAGCAATTAGGATAAGCGTTCTACCTATCTACCTGTGTTCACCTGCCTATCTACCTGCCTTAGCCATTATCTAACCATTTTTTAAACTATTTCTCTTCACTCATTTACTTACCTAACTATATTTATCTGTTACCTACTTTTCTCTACTACCTACCTGCTTATCTATTTCGATCCACCTGTCTCATTTACCTGCCTCTCCATCTTCCTGTCATATTCATCTCTGTCCATCCATCTCTATACACCTCTACCTATCTATCAATATATTTGCTTATAAATATACCTGCCTACTGAGCTAACTACCCATCTACTTGTTTATTTATCTACTTATCTATTCATCTATCTATCTGTCTATTCATCTACCTGTCAGGCCACCTTTCCAACTAATATACCAACCTACCTGTAATCATCCACCTGTCTACTCACAGCCTGCATCTATCACTACCTCCTCAATTCATCTACCTACCTACCTATCTATTCATCTACCTACTTACCTATCTATTCATCTATCTACTGTACTTACCTGCCTACTCATCTAAATACCTACCCACCATATGACCGAACCCACTCACCTTCTTCCAACCAATCTCATACCCATCTTTCCCTACCTTACCCACCTCTCTCCTTACCTACCAATCCATCTACCCTTTCCCATCTTAACTACTCATCTTTCTATGTATACCAACTGAACATACTCATCACTGACTCATATATATTCAAATTCACGTCTATATCTATTTCTGTGCTTAGCTAACTACATATAGGCTACTTATTTTTTCTATCTATCTACCTTTTTCTATTCTATCCTACCCGCCGAGAGAGAGAGAGAGAGAGAGAGAGAGAGAGAGAGAGAGAGACCCCATCTCCCCATCCTCCTTTCTTCTAGTCATCCATCTATTCACTTCACTTCTATCTACTTTTTACTATCCAATCCATCTAGCCAACCCCTTCAGCTTGGGGGGGGGGATATTTCGAACTCGGGGGGAGCGGGGGGAGTTCAGATGTAGCCTTCAGTAACCCCTTCACTACGAAAGGTCCCACTCTCTCTCTCTCTCCAAAGCTGAATAAAATCGTCAGTCTGCAAAAATAAAGTAAAATAATGTAAATGGAGTCAAGGTGTTTTTCTTATCCCCAGACCTACTATCTTTTTAATATATCTATCTAAGTCTATCTATCTATCAATCTACCTACTAGTTCCAACTCCTTCGTAATCCTATCTACCCACCTATCTATCTATCTTCCCATGCACCTAAAGGCAGCCTACCCATCAGTTCACCACCTACCTACCTACCTACCTATAAACATACCCTCCCATCCATCCCACCTTTTATTTCCACCCTCACCCGCCTACTTACAGATCTACCTACCAACCTAAGCCACATCCTCCTTGTCTACCTACATACCCACCTACCTACTGTACTTCCACACATATCCACCTGTCTTCTATTTCTACCTTCACCCGCCTACTTACAAATCTACCTACCAACCTAAGCCACATCCTCCTTGTCTACATACATACCCACCTACCTACTTACAAACAAACTCTGCATCTACCTACAAATACAGTAAGAGATATGGCCACTTCTTCTAATTCTCATTTTCCTCTGCTGGCTACTGTTCCATGGCCGAAAGAGGCTTGGAATATTTCTCTAATCAAAGACAATATTCTCCCTGACAGGATAGTATGCGAACTTTTGTCTCTTAACTGTACCTACCCATTTACCTATCACCTACCCATCCTCCTACCTATCACCCACCCATCCTCCACGACCATCCAACCTACCTTTGCACTTTTTCCTAGCCTCATACCCACCACTTACTCATTCTTCTGCCTGCCCATACCTACCCACCTTCCTGCCTACCTACCCATACTTACCTCCCTGCCTGCCTGTCAACTACCGTACCCCCTTCGTACCTACCCATTTACCCATCCACCCATCCTGACAGTCTAAGGTAAGGGGGAGGCAAGCAAGTATGGGTAGAACTGCAAAATTTTGGATATGTGGGCAGTAACCTAAAAAAAAAAAAGAAAACAAAACGGAAAAAACATACGATGAAACTAATGAAAAAAAAAATTACGTCTTATAAGGAAGAATTTTAAAGGAAAATAAGAAAATTTTTTAGGCACATAAGGAAAAATTTCAAGGAAGATCAAGGTCATTTCAAGATACGTAAAGAAAACTGGAACATAAAATTTTAGGTATGGAAACTCTTTATGAAATATATTTAGGAAATTTAAGGAGCTGTAGGTAAAATTTGGAAGAAAAATATACTAATGATGATGATGATGATGATGATGATGATGGTGGTGGTGGTGATGGTGATGGTGATGATGATAAAGGCAATGACTAGAATATTTGTGTGTGTGTGTGTGTGTGTGTGTGTGTGTGTGTGTGTGTGTTAATATGTATGTGCGTGGGCATATGTGTGTTTTAGGGAGGTTTATGTGCGTGTAGTGAGGGCCTGCGGTCTGACCTCTCGCCCCCTGCACACACACACACACACACACACACAGACACACACACACACGCACACAAAATCTACATATATATTACAACTAAGTATATATTTAGCTAGTATAGAAGCCGACCCATTCAACCGGCGTATATAGAGCTATACGAATATAAAGGACCCAGCCTGCCTACTTTCTATCTATCTGCCTAGCCCTTCCATCTATCTATTAAGCCTCTATCTACATACATATCTATCTGCCTATCTATCTCAGGCTCTATTATTCAACAATCTGTATTATAACTACTTCAGTCTCTCTCTCTCTCTCTCTCTCTCAAGCCCCCCACACACAAAAACAACCAGCAACTCTAAAAACGTTCCTGTCCCAATCCCCAACCCCGCGTCATGAGAGGAAACATGGCGGCCGTGACGTCAGAGGGGAGGCAGTGACGTCACGGAGCTCAAGCCAGCATCAGCAGCACATGGACTGGGGAGAAGGGAGCTTATTTTTCCTCCCCTAATTTCTTTTTTTCCATGTTACAGACTAATCAATATTTTTGGTACAGTTCCTTGATTTTTATACGAAATATAACTTGGAATAAATCTGATTGGCAGCTTTTTTTTTTTTATTATTTTTTTTTAATGATTTTACTAAGAATGGATTTTGTTAATATGGTATGAGAAAAACAGTTAAGCCAATTAAAGTACAAAGGAATACGTAGAAAATACAGGTACCTTGAGATGTACTTTACCTGTCAGAAGTGTACCTGGTGGTGTATAATTAATGCCACTAATGAGCTAACATACCTGTGTGAGAAGGATATTGAGGAAGTGATGGCTTTGTAGAGTTTTAGATATTTTTGGCAGAAGCAAAAATAGAGTAAATAAATAAACAAAGAGTAAATACATAGAGGACATAGAGTTTGAGGCATTATATACACGTATTTTCCCAGACTCTCTCTCTCTCTCTCTCTCTCTCTCTTTCTCCTAGATGAAAACGACAGGAATGGATGCGCGCGTGTGTAGGTGCGAAATACTGAAGTAGGTCTATACGGGCTAGTGTGTGTGTGTGTGTGTGTGTGTGTGTGTGTGTGTGTGTGTGTGTGTGTGTGTGTGTTTACAACAAGGGAAGTGTGCGATTACGTAAGGTTTCCTCTCTCTCTCTCTCTCTCTCTCTCTCTCTCTCACCGTCCTACCTTCTCCACACTTCCCTCCCCTTCCCTCCCTCCCCCACGCAGCCTCCCCTTCCTCCCCCGCCCACACCTGAGCAATCTAGGACAGGTAAAGGTGTTAATTGGTCTGCTTACGCCATTATAATTTTAGCATCACGGGAAACTCTGCCAAATCTCACTCTTACTACGACAGAGAGGAAGACCTGGGTTCGTATTCTCCCTAACACCTTTTCCTATGCAATTTATTTTGTTTATTACACCTTATTGTCCTCGTGTGTTACATAAATCCTTCCAATATCGCCATACTCTGCATAAATATCGTAGAAAAGACTATGAACCAGTTTTATCCCAAAATAAATCGCTAAGGAAGAGGTGTTAGGGAGCTTCCTTAGACGAGAATACCACCCCTGATGTTTGAGACGCCTTCGTGTGGTGGTACCAATATAACTGGGTGATTCCACTGTCCGGTTATACAAACGTCCCTGAATTCCCTCCCTATCCCCCGAAAGGAAGATGGTGGACTACAGATGGTCGACTCAGCCTGCAGTCCACCGGGTTTTTGTCCTGATGAGCCTGAGTTTAACTATTACTACTACTACCACTATTACTTCCACTACTGCTACTACTTACTACTACTACCACTACTGTCATACCACCATCGTCAAAAACATTACACGCATCAATCCCCATCAATATCATCAATCATCCATATATCATTACAATCAGATCTTTTATCATCATCGCCATCAACACCATCATCATCTTTCAACACAACCACCAAGAAGTTATCATCATCATCATCATCATCACTAACCATTACTCACTCTTAATTTCAATCCACGCTACGTAATAAATTATCTTGCAACATTTACATATCAAGTGTGCTAGAGCCTGTTGCATCTCTCTCTCTCTCTCTCTCTCTCTCTCTCTCTCTCTCCCCCCCCCCAGTTGAAAGCGACAGGAATGAATGTCCGTGTGTGTAGGTGCAGAATAGTAGGTCTTTGTACGTGCTGCTGTGTGTGTGTGTGTGTGTGTGTGTGTGTGTGTGTGTGTGTGTGTGTGTGTGTTTACAGCAAGGAAGGTATGTGATTACGTTGGGTTTCCCCTCCTCTCTCTCTCTCTGGAGTGTGTGTGTGTGTGTGTGTGTGTGTGTGTGTGTGTGTGTGTGTGTGTGTGTGTGTGTGTTGCCTCCTAGTGAGTGCCTAAGTAGTGGAGTGGCACCCAGGAGCGTCTTGGCACTGGCTCTCTCTCTCTCTCTCTCTCTCTCTCTCTCTGATTTTGCTATGAAGATGGTTTGTCAAACGAACTTAATGCACCAAGATTTTACTGCTTCTATTGTCGGGAGTATTGTTATCATTAGTAGTAGTAGTAGTAGTAGTAGCAGTAGTAGTAGTGGTAGTGGCTGTTGTAGTAGTAGTATTAGTAGTAATAGTAGTCGTAGTAGTAGCGGTGGTGGTGGAATGGTAATAAAAATAATAATTATAAATTATTATTATTATTATTATCATTATTATTCTAGCAACGGTAATATTAATATAAAACTACTGTTGCCATCAGTAATAACATGACTGCAATTTCACGTATTCACTAAATTGTATTCTGTTGTGTCGTAACAATAGATGCAATACCTTATCAGTGAGTGGAATCAGTATCAAAGACGAATATTATTATGGTGAATATTAATATGTATTCTGCTCCTGAGTATTGTGCAGTTGGTGGGTATTTTGCAAGCAGTGTGTTGCGTCTGATTAACTGCTGTGCTAGAGAGGGAGAAAGGAGAAAGTAGCCAAAGAATGTACTTTCTCTGTCTCTGTCTGTCTGTCTCTCTCTCTCTCTCTCTCTCTCTCTCTCTCTCTCTCTCTCTCTCTCTCTCTCTCTCTCTCTCTCTCTCACCTGGATCGAAATGCTCAACGTGGCCACATTCCGCATGACGTGAGGGGCAAACCAGCTTTTGAGATCAAACACCCGTCTCCCTTATGAACCGATAAGAGCATTAGCGTCAACCTTGGCCGCCTATTGTCTTACGTAATATAGGTTTCTCTCCCCCTACGCCCCATTACACCTCACCCCACTTCACTGTACCACACTACTCAGCACTATACCATACTACTTAGCACTACACTACACTACTTTGCAGCATACTACTCTACATTAAACTACACTACACTACTTTGCATTACACCACACCACACTACACTATACTACATTACTTTGCACTGTACCACGCAACACTGCACTATGCCACACTGTACTACACTACACTACTTTGCACTACGTTATACTATTCTGCACTTCAATACACTATACAATTCTACCCTACAAAAGACTACACTGAACTATATTACACTACGCTACAGTTTACTAATAAGCATAATGCAGCATACTGTTCTTCATTATAACAAAACACTAGAGTTACCCCCACCATGAGAGGGTAGAGAAAAAAAATCGAACACTGGCCTTTGGTTCTTTTTTCCTTGCATAAAAAAAATAAACACTATGACACTATACCATGTTTATTCCAACCTGACAAAAATCCTCAACCTCATTTCAGCTCAGTTGATGTCTAGGTACTGTTGGATAGGAGTGTTAATTTGACTAGTAACCAAGGAGACTCACTAACGATTTTCTTGCAAACTCAAATAAGTATTTATATTCTAGGTATTGTTGGAGAGGAGTGTTTATCTGACTAGTAACCAAGGAGACTCACTTTATCAACTTTCATGCAACCTCGACTTCGTTTTTATAGGAGTGTTGATTAGAGCAGTAACCAAGGAGACTCGCTTTATCGAACATCATGCAACCTCGACTTAGTATTTATAGGCGTGTTGATCTGACTAGTAACCAAGGAGACTCACTACCGTATTTTCATGCAACCTCGACTTAGTATTTACACTTATATGGCCCAGTTCCATCAGATAAAAAAATGATTATAATGATTTACAACTAACAAAACTATAAACAGACTTAAAAATGACTTCTATTTCTCCTTTACTATGAATTTATACGGCGCGTTATTAGAGGTCACTTGCACAGGTGTTTATCTGACCTGAGGAGCTGTAAAATTAACCACTTCACCCCCAGGACGTCTTTGACATTTGGTTGTTGTTGTTGTGGTGGTGGTGGTTGTGGTGGT